>NC_082402.1:12566748-12579248 GCF_031168955.1 Gadus macrocephalus | reverse complement strand
TTGTGTCCCAGGGCCCAGTAAACTGGGACGGTGCCAGGGAGGCGCAGGGCGGATGCTTTTAACAAGACACCAGCTTAACAGCCACTGTGTGACGGGAACACACGGATTTAACCGATTTTCGCTTTGAGACCTTCACAAAACCACCAACTCATCGAAAAGAAGAAAATACCAAAGTACCAGAGGAAGAGAGAGAGAATATGTATGCAGTAAGAAAGCAAAGAAAGAAACAGAAGAGAAATAGACCAACCTGATGAACCACACAGCAAGTGGACCAAAAGCCAGATAGTCAGTCAACAACCATGTACGCTTACAGACCAAACACACACAAGTTGATCAAGTTGCAATCAATGAATTACGTACTATTACAAACTTAGTTTCGCGACAGTGGTAAGCATCTCAAGCAGTCCTGTATTTAAATTGATTGATTCGTTAATTGATGAAATACCTGGTTGGTTTACTGTTAATTTGTTTGGTTGATTCATTGATTGGTTGATGTTTTGCTTCACTGACTTGACTATTACCAAATACAAATACGCACGCACGCACGCACGCACGCACGCACGCACGCACGCACGCACGCGCACGCACACACACGCACACGCACACGCACACGCACACGCACACACACACACCACACACACACACACACACACACACACACACACACACACTCAACAACACACACACATTCACACACCCACACACACACACACACACACAGACACTTACACACCAGAATATGAATATCAAATAGGCCATCCTTCCATGTAAAGTTTTTGTGTTCTCTTAGTACCCATTGTCAAGCCTATTCATGTTTCCAAGTTGATACTGAAAGCGTCCCAAGGCAAAGGGGATGCTTCTATTTCAGAGAACCTCTGTAAAAAATAAAGCATTTTAGGCACCTACAAGCTTTTTTTAGAGCTGAGGTGAGACCCAGCTCCACAGATGTCACCTCTTGCTCTGAGCTCCGGCAAAACACATTCTCCGGAGAAACATCTCTCACTCCACAGCCATCCCTCAAACGCATCGCACTGAGCTCACATCATAAAATAACTTCACGCCGCATCGACTTTCATAGGTACATTCTAGGCTCAAGTCAAATATTAACAGCAAGAGATGCCCAAGCACCACTGGGCACTGAACTATGGAGGTGGTGGATCCTACGAACTGGAAAACAATTCAAAGTAAAAGCAGTCACGTCAATACACATCCCTTGACCGCTTTATCGTCATCATATATTCATCTTAACTTAAATAGGTGGACGTCTTATTATGAACAGTGTATGTATTAACAATACACGGTCTTAATAGGATGTATCAATTTGTAGAACTGTATTCATGTATAATCGGTCAAGGTGAATAAAAATTTCTCCAACCGACATGAAGGCTTGTATTCTCCAGCACACAGCTCCAACACAGAAGACCAAGACACAAGTCACCACACTGCACTATTCGCCCGAATGATGTGGGCACAGCGGAGACTTAGTCCGGTCCTCTCCTGTTTAATTAAAGGGCACCACACACACGGGCGGCACACACAGACAATGAGCTTCAGGAGGTATCCCTTTCCTTATTTGGCAGAGATGCATGTTCATGCATGTTGTGTCAATGCCTCCATCAATCTGTGCAACCCCACTTTGCCCTCCAAGAGCCTCAGCTAGGACGGTCCCCACCAGTATACAAAAAAATCATTAAGGATGAACTTCACGTCTGGGATTGTGTAACAACAATATTTACAATTAAAAGAAGCAACTTTATTTACGGTAAGCTACAGGAAGCCCTAATAGGGTCAGACTAAATCCAAAACCAAATCCATTTGTTTATGTTTCAGTAATTTGCTATGCAATGCAAAATTCTACTTGATATAATCACACAATGATGGCTTCACAAAAGAAGTTCCACTAGTTACCTACAGGAAGCCTTTTCCTTGTGCATTTTATTAAAACATAATTACAATAATCTGTTACAGTTCTTAACGGTAAAAAGGTCTTGATGGCGTGCTCTCGGTAGAAAGCTTTGAACCTGTGCCCTGGCCATAAAACCAAAAGTATGTCGTTGGACCAACACGCGTCTTTAATTGGCTCCTTTTGGCATAAATACCCTTCTCTACCATGGTGAAAAGGCATCTTTACTTGGTGAAAAGAGTCAGTATTTCGCAGCGCTGAAGTTTGTAGTCGCTGATGGATAGTTGCTAAATGCTCAGACCACACACCCTATAATACAGTAATAATGAATCATAATAATTTGGCTTCAATACGGTCTTGCAGGCTATGACAAAAGCACATTCAGTAATCCGAAATTTGAATATCACACATTACAGTACTTACTATGTTAAATAGTGCACATCATTTTATAGATAATACTAACAGTGTTTTTGACATCAATACCATTCATATAGACGCTCAAAAATGACATTGAAGGAGAGTGAGATGAAGACACTACAGGAGACAAAGTGTCTGCAGTTCTGTGAAAAGTCTTAAATTGTTTACAATTCAGATTCAGTACTAATAAAAGGCCTCTCTCTCTCTCTCTCTCTCTCTCTCTCTCTCTCTCTCTCTCTCTCTCTCTCTCTCTCTCTCTCTCTCTCTCTCTCTCTCTCTCTCTCTATATCTATATATATATACCTAACCCTGTGGCCCGCTCACTGAATTAGACATTAATCTTTATAGTGCATTGAAAAAGAAAAGAAGAAGACATTTTTATCGGTCATAGATAATGCAGCTGATTGCAAACCTCTGAACAGGTCAACAGAAGGACCGCTTGTATGACCGGTCCATTTCAAAGTGTTCTGTGGGACAATAACGCCCCCTACGGACTAAATAAATACCATCTGCGTTAATGCAAGACTTGCAAGTCCTATGAATTGCAAAATGTCAGCGTGTCTTCTTTAGCCGATGCTATGCATTTTACTTGAGTAATAGCAGAGCTTCATATTCACAACATTATCAGTAGGCCTACATGCTGTTTTTGTAACCGTTTTCTAAAATAAAATATTGTGGCGAGCAGCACTACGGGAAGGATGAGACGGGAGCCCAGGTTCAAGCAATTATGCAGTTCCGCGGCCCATACACCGCACGACTATGGACTGCCTTTATTAATGAGCAATATTATGCATGGAAAACAGCGCACCTAATAAACAAACACGTCATTCTCGGTGACAGTGGCGGCAACGATACACGCAATATGTTAATACAACAACACGCTACACACAACCAATTGACACCCCCATTATCCCCACTTAACCCAGCAACACTGTCCACGAAAGGTTCCAAACCCCCAGGATAAATGGACCCCCAGAATCCCTTGCGCATCTTAACAAACGTCTGCACCTGTGGTCGCCACAATATAAAAAACATTGACATCCTGCTTTTGTTTTTTCATTCTTCAGAATTGCTGCTGATAACGGAATATGGCTATTTCTAAAATTGGGTCGGTCTTAGAGGGGCCCATTCCTTATTTTTCTTGTGTGTTTTGGTGAGTATAAGTCTTCAGAGTGACTGATTTCTCTCTTTTGAGTTATAAAGAATATTACTTGTAGTATTATTGCATAATCATATGTTAAAAATGATGAATAGAATGGCTTCAGCAGTTACCCCAAGCAATACAACTGATAATGTATCTTCAATTATAACAATGTACGACTTGGGTTTTTGACAAGGCAGATAAAGGTTTTACAGTGTCAATCCAATTGACAATGAGCCAAAGTATCCGTCAGTTCAATCTTTGCCCGCTATACGACTTTGACCTCATAACTGTCCTCGTCTGACTCTGTGTATATGATGTTAAGTGTTGGTCTCTGCCTGTCCCCCGATGTCCCTACACCTTTCCCCTCAATTCACAGATCCTGACACTCCCATCTGAAATCTCTTGATTCCCCTTACCTGAGCTTCCCTGTCAATCGTCCCACCTCCACCTCATTCCCTCGTTAGTCTCTTCCATTACTTAAAGGTGACATATTACACCACCAGGTGTGAGTCAGTGTGATTAGCCGTTAAAAGCCCTTTTGAGAATGTGGGCGTGTCCACCTAGATGTGTGCTGGATAGATCAGTCTATCAGCCTACCCAGTGGACTGTAGCAAACGTTGCTCATCTATCCAGGATACATCTAGGTTGACACGCACACTTGTGTTGTCAGAAGAGGCCAATTTTCAACACGGCCTGTAACGGGTAATCACACTCACACCTTGTGGTATAATATGTCCCCTTTAACAGATCTCTTCCATCGTTCACTTGTCTTTTCTTTATATTTATCATGTCCATTGTTTGTGGCTCCTCCTTTTACTCTAGTTCTTTGTGTTTTTTTCAACCAGTTGGTTGTAGGCTATTCAGATTTTTTATTTTGCAAGCATTTTTTGTTACATTTCATGAGTAGGCCTACTAGTCTGGTCTGTATTTGGATCCTATCTCTTTTTGTTCCTGCCGTGTCGTCGCAATAACAACCTATTGAAGAAACAATGTTCTTATTCAGTTCTAACTGGGTGTGAGGAGGGCTCTTGAACAGCTCTGAGATGTTTTCTTGTCTTCCCTCCAGGACCGCTGGTTGCTACTGGAAACGCTATGTTGACTTTTTATTCTCATCATGCTTTAATTTGTATAATCAGAGTGAATAATAAGCAGATTTACCATATATCCCATCCCATTATTGTAAAGAGCCATAACATCTATTATGTGACAGGCCAATCTCTGCCCAATGAGATGACAATAATGTGTGAATAATTGTATAAATATGACATTGCAATGTTTGATATGTACATGTTGTATATGACTCCCTTGTTAAAGTCTTAATAGCCCAATTTTTCATTTTGGGAATAATAATTAATAAAATAAATAAAGTTATATCTAATATTATTCTATTTTGATAGAGATTTATTCTTCTGCCATTTGTTGTGGGATAGAAAGTTATGCATTGATCCATAGGATTATGGAATATATATTCATGAGATATATAGTTGCATCAACATTGAATAAAGACTGAAAGGTAAATACCTTACACTTAAAAGCATCGCCCTTCTAGCAAAAAACATCTGTATAACTACATCTAACTGTGCATGCTGCACATCCTCAAAAATGCCGAGCAAGCCCGGTGCATAACCAGAAGGCAGCATCTCTCTCTGTCGTCCACACACCATGATCTGATTTATCATCCATGCTCAAAATATACTCCTTTACCCTTTCCAGCTGGATGGCTTTCCATCGCCTCTCCTCTCCCCTCCTCTCCCCTCCTCTCCTGCACTGTGTCGAGGAACCAGGAGTGGGGCTTATGGAGCCTGCGATTGGCCCGCCACCGCACCACTGAACCTTGCACTCCCCACAATAGGCTGCTTGTTATTTGGGCAAGTGAGGAATGTTGAGATTAAATACGAAGTGCGATGTTGTGAAGCAACAGTATCAGCTGACGGGGCGACAAATGTATAAATCCTAATTCCTCTTAACGATGAACGCAGATCTTATGTAATTACTCTCTCTCTATCTCTCTCAGTCTCTCTCAGTCTCTCTCCCTCTCTCCATCTCTTCCTCTCTCTGTCGCTCCTTCTCTCTTTCCCTCCCTCTCTTTCCGTCTCCCTCCCTGGGAGGAGGTTGGGGAGGGGTGGAGATGGCCATGGCTGCTTCACTTGTCTTATAACTGATGCCGACATCCACAAAGACTCCTGCATTCGTTCCGCATGATGAGGGCAAAGGAAGCAGGAAAAGGAGAAAGGAGAAATAATTAAAGCCATTATTATATTACTGCTTACGTTATTATTTAGTAATGCATTATTTATAATAGATTAATAAAACAGACCATGATTTCACCAGCCAAGCAGTGAAAAACATTTCAGAGGGATAACAAAAACGAGGTCAATACTTTTTATTTGTAAAGTGCTTTTAGAGGTGCTCAAAGACTCTTTCCAGCTGATATACTCCCATAGTCAAATCAAATCATAAAAACAGTGTAAATGTCACCGGCATCCAGTGTCTGTGCTCAGCAGAATCCCTGAGCATCTGAAGCACCATTGTTACATGCCTGCATCTGCCTTGCTGTCCCACATACCTCAGTGAGAATGGAGGCCTTGAGGGAAGCATCAGGATGGATTATGCTGACCAAAGACACATCTGGGAGCTCTGTGAATGCTAACGCATGTGACCACAGGATAACATCTACATATTTGCAGATAACAGGGAGAAAGAAAATCACTTGTTTTCGATGATGAGCTCATGGTATGTCTCTCAATCGGTGTCTAGCCATCTAAGAAATGTTTACCTGTACAATGGCCACTTTAAGCACCTTACCTTATGTGTTGCATTAATTTGGCTGCTAGTAAGTATTGCACTACATCTACAGAATGTTGGTTTGCTGTTGCCAAGCAACCTGGGAGCTAAAGAAGCCCCTAGGGGCTTCTTTAGATGGCTAGAGGCAGCTGCCTCTAGCCATCGACTATGAGTAATAGGGCCTGACACACCAAACAACATACAACCACGTTGTTAGACACCCGCTTGTTCAGAATGGGAGTGGCATTCAGTGACTGGTCATGAATCCAATCAAAGAATGAGTGATCCACAAGGTGGATGCCGAAATAATTACTAATTAATTAACAGAATAGCCATATAAAGAGAGGGTGCGACCTTTGTAGAGAATCTTTGTAGAGCAATGTAGACAACCAGTCAATACAGACTCTACAAATGGAGATACAGAAACTGCTTTAGAAACAGTTCCACAAAAACTATTTTCCTTCTGTTTCAACATGACAATCTTATCATGGCCTCCTTTCTTTTTCCACATTCTTTTTTGGTTTGGTTCTGATGGCCTCAGAGATAAGTGTTACACTGACAACAACTACTTTGTAGTACAACTTTTTTAACACCAGTCAATCAAGTGTTTTGCATAAGAAAAAAAACTACAAATTCACAACCCATGGATATTAAACTTATCAACATGCAATGTATAACATTTTAACTTGAAGATAAAAACAAGCAATGAGGTTGATGATGCTGTGACATCGAGGGAATGACCACTGGTGGACAAAATCCTTGTCCACCATTTTATTGAATAAAACACAAGCTAATAAATAGAGACTTTGTTCCCACGCAACACTGGGACAATAGTATTCTCATGTGCTCCGTCTTACACATACTTTGAGAGTCTTATGTCTGCTCCAGCAGACGATTAAACGATTTGTGTACCACCTGGGTTTTGATTTGAAGTTTGTCGCTGTATTAGCGTCTAGACTGTATGGAGGAACATGGAGGAACATGGACGAATGGCCAAGATCAGCCAATAAACTGAAAGGAAAATAGACAGGAAATAATCAGAGGGTTAGATTTAACTCTTGTTGTTGATTGTGTGCTAATTGTTTGCATGGATGAATGGCCAGTATAAACCAACATTCATTCCAATTTAATCAATTTGACTAAATGTTGCAAAGCAATGCAAATGAGTCTATCTGAAATGCAGACACTAAATAAGCACAGCAAAGGCAACAACCTTTTAAATATAACTAGAAGGCACTTGTACCTGTTATGATTCACTGGACAATAGTATGTGATGGAAGCTATTTCCGATACCATACTGTGTAGGATTTATTCCCGAGCCATAATAGAAAACGGCATAAGTTCAAGAGTGTCAGTGTAAGCAATGATTTCACATCCCAGCGTGTCAAATGGGTTTTGGACCCATTTCATCGGATACAATAGGAACTCCAAACAAAGTGATGAATGTCTTTGAGAGGAAGCATTAAGTCATTGGGATTGGGTACAATTTACCTCTGTGGCGCCAAAGCAATCATTTGTTCTGGAAACACCATGTCCTCTCCTGCTCCTTCGTCCTGGGAGGAGTGCCCACAGGGATCTTTCCTATTCAGGCATGAGCGATCAATGATGGCTGATAAAGGTGCTGGGCACTGACTGCCCTATAGATCCTCTGGCTCTGTGGACACAGCAAGTGGGCTGTGGTGTGAACAAAGCATACATGTCACTGCGGACTGGTGTGTGTGTGTGTGTGTGTGTGTGTGTGTGTGTGTGTGTGTGTGTGTGTGTGTGTGTGTGTGTGTGTGTGTGTGTGTGTGTGTGTGTGTGTGTGTGTGTGTGTGTGTGTGTGTGTGTGTGTGTGTGTGTGTGTGTGTGTGCATATCCGTGAACATGTGTGCATAGTGTATCCGCAGGGCTGTGTGTGTGTGTGTGTGTGTGTGTGTGTGTGTGTGTGTGTGTGCGTGTAGGTGTAGGTGTAGGTGTAGGTGTGTGTGTGTGTGTGTGTGTGTGTGTGTGTGTGTGTGTGTGTGTGTGTGTGTGTGTGTGTGTGTGTGTGTGTGTGTGTGTGTGTGTGTGTGTGTGTGTGTGTGTGTGTGAACATGGGGAGGTGGTGGGTGGATGACAAATATTTGAAGTGATGGTGATTCAAAGCACCAGCGACAGCTTGTTCCTGTTGACTGGGTGTTTGTAATCTTAATATACAATTATAATGAAAAACTATAAATAGATTTATCCAATAGCACGTGTCACTATCTCCGTGTGTTCAGCTTTTTATATAGTGATTTTCTACAAAAACCAAGGAAAAACCAAGAGACTAATAATGCAATGACAGCGCCGCATCTATTTGTAATCTGAATGTTGCCATCTGGCTTGTTTTCATTATGCTTCTGGGGACAAATAAAAGCCAAGCTTGTAATAGGAGGAACCAACGCTTTGTCTTATATTTAGGTTTTCATTCTGTGTACTACTATGTGGTAGACATATTAATACAGATATCATAACATGTACTTCAGATCATGAAAGACATGGTGATTGTTGACAGCACATGATAAGGAAATGGAAATCACAATCATACAGCGAATGAAAGGATTGATACGCAGCTCTTTGTGAAAAAACCTGTTCAGTCATGTCAAACGTGTTTTATTCTCTAGAAATCTTCAGTGAGCATAATACGTTGTATTTTACGCAACTAAGAGTGAACGAAAGATATACATTGACCAAACAATACAGGGTGTCAGAATACAAGTCCTTCACAGGACACCCATCTCAAAGCATCACAGTGGCAGACATAAAACCCTTTCTTACAGTTTGCGAGACTTTAACTCGCATCGGGATAGCAGAGAGGGGAAACGAGCGGGACTCCAACGACAGCAACACTTAAAAGGTGCGATACAAAAAAAAAAGGCAGATGATGCAGCGTATCTTACTAGACGCCCGCAGCCAACGGGCCGCTGACGTCCCCCCCCGGTGTCCGGTCCGCCTCAGGGGTCGACGGCGGCGGGTATGATGCTGACCTTGTTGTTCCGGCTGATGCGGCGCTCGGGCCGCGGCCGGGGCTGCTTGGTCTGGATCAGCTCCTCGGGGGTGTTCCCCAGCGGCGGCAGCAGCCTCTTCTTGCTGTTGCGGGTCTCGGGCAGCCACTGGGGCGGCAGCTCGAACGGCCCGAAGCCGAACTGCACCACGTCCTCGCTGTCCGTGGGCGTGGCCGGCGCCACCTGGGAGGACGAGGCGTACGCCGCGCACGGCTGCGCCGGGGACCCCCGGGGGGCCGGGGGCCCCGGGGGGGCCTCCCCGTCCGCCAACCCTTGCCGCCGCTGCTGCTGCTGCTCCTTCTTGGGGACCCCCTCTCGCCTCAGGCTCCCCGGTCGGGCCCCCCAGTGGGGGCCCTCCGGGGACTCGGAGCAAGGCCCCGATCTCGCGGAGGAAGCGCCGTTATTCTTGCCGCCCAGCCCCTTATCCTCCTCTTCCTCCTCCTCCTCCTCCTCCTCCTCCTCTTCCGACGGCCTGTAGATCTGCTGCTGTCCGATGTTGAACATCTCCAGCAGCTGGCTCCCGGAGCGGCCCGCCGTCTCCAGGCCGGTCCTGGAGCCGCCCTCCGCCGGCCCCCTGCTCTCCCCGCCCAGCGACACCAGCCCCCCGGAGCCCACCACGTTGCGGCGGCTGTAGCGGCGGTGGAGCCGGGCCAGCAGGTCCAGCAGGCTCTGGCGGGCCGCGCGGCTGACGGTGAGGAACATCAGCGGGCTGGTGACCAGGGACACCTTGGGCAGCCACACGGCGGTGAGGTAGAGCGGCGCGGGCAGCAGCGCGGCGCTCTCGGCCCCCAGCACGGTGCGGTACACCGCCAGCGCTCCGTAGGGGGCGCTGCAGGCCGAGAAGGCCAGCACGGCGGCCAGCAGGGCGGCGTGCAGCTCGGCCTCGCGCTGGGACACGTACGGGATGGAGATGCCGCTCTGGGGCGTGCGCAGCGCCGCGATCACCACCTTCTTCTTCTGGCTGGCGCTCAGCGCGCGGCGGATCAGCAGCATGAGCAGGAAGACCAGCGCCAGCGGCAGCACCACGGTGGTGCCGTTGTAGAGCGCCACGTACAGCACGTGGCCCAGGGCGCGGGCCGGCGCGTCGGAGCAGGACGCCGCCGCGTACACGTCCGTCACGTTGGTGGCGGCGAACACGGGGACGCTGGCCACCGTGGCGTGGGCCCACATGTAGATGACCAGGTCCCGGGATCGGGCCTCGGAGATCTTCCGCTCCAGGGGGTACAGCACTGAGTAATACCTGGGGTGGGTAACACGGTGGGTAACACGGTGGTTAGTCACGCGGTAGGATGAGGAGCAGACTGCACGTTAAAATGCAAGAGAAAGGTTCACACTGAATCTCTGGTAGCTGCTGTTCAATGACGCAGAATTTACCAAGAGAAATTAAGATTGCGACTTCTTAATAGGAACAGGAGGAGTCCCTGGGCTTAAGTGCACAATAATCAGCATTGTGAGTGTGGCATTCATTACGGTCAGCCGACCCCATTCAGAACACCATTTGCATTAATGCCTAGTGTAGCTCTTTCAATTATAAAACAAGTCTGTAATATCAAATGGTAAAATTCTTCTAGAGAAAATGGTGACGCAGACTGAATGAACAAAATGGGGCCGGTTGCGTGGCCGCCGGAGCTAGGCAAGGCAAGGCAAAGGAAGGCAAGGCAACTTTATTTATATAGCACTTTTCATACACAAGGCAGACTCAAAGTGCCTCACATATAAACATTGTCATGCAATAAAATAAAATAATAGATAAGTAAAAGAAAACATATAGGCATATTGTATCAACTAGCTGTTGCTGCATCACAATGCATGCACATTCTTATGGATAATCCATTAATCCTACGGTTCCCCTGACGCTTTCAATGTGCTTGACCAAAAACGTTTTTACATTCTCTTCAGATTTTTACAGCAAAGAAAAAATTGGAAAAACAAATGTGGATCGCTAAAGGGAGATGGGAAAAGATGAGGAGAGCTCCGTGGACAGACATAGAGAGGGATTGCTGCAAGGAATGGGCCTCTCTCGCTGCTTTAAAAGGAGGGAGCGTGAGGGGTTGACTCATTGGGGATTAGACATCTTCTGGGGACCAGAAGGTGAGATTTTAGAGAATAACACCCATATGTGTGAGTCCTATCATTGATTTTGTCGTTAAGGGCTGATATTTTTCAATTGCAAGCATATGCTTGGGTGTGTGTTGCACGTTTATAAATAAACGTTATACATATATATTAAAAAAGTTGAAGTGTTCTGTGTTCGGAGTGTGCGTTTATGCGTTCCTGTGTATGTGTGTGTTTCTGCACTTGTGCACGGGTGTGTGTGCAAGGCTGAGTGTGTTTGTGTGTGTGAGGGTGTCATCCTCAAAATGTGATGCAATCTCAGCCTGCCTCTCAATCCAGTCCATCACCCCCCCCCCCCCATGGAACTAAATAATTCAGGGATTATGTTGTTTTATGATAGTAGTGGTTTCTATGGGGAATGGGGGAATCTAGCTCTTAGTACTCAAGCAGAAACTTGGAATGATAAAAAACCTGAACATATATTACATTCTCTGGTATCGTGTCTGCGACTCAAATCTTTGATTAATGGAGAAAAATAGAAATGTTTCAGTGTCTTCATGAGAATTTAAATAAATGTAAAATTTGGTATTTCAACTAAAGCTTGAAATATAATTGTATGTATACCAAGAGGTGATTCCTGTAACTCTATTCTCTTGATGTGAACGCTTTAACGATCACGGCCCTGCACAGATATTGTGAGGGGCAGTGGCTCCAGCAAACTAAGGGTGACATTTTTCATGCAACCAAAATGAAATATTTGATATTATATTTATAAAAACAACAGTATATGCGGTAGTAAAAAACAAAAATACAACTATTAGTATGAAAAAGTAATTTTCTTTGGCCAGAGGGCACTTAGCCAATGAGGGCAAAGCAGCACTGGCCTGGGGCCTAGTAGCATCCCCCCTGTACCTGGTTCAGATGTTAACTACTGAGATTGTGACGATAACTGTATTTCACCCCAACGTTTTGAGATTATGGGAAGGTTGCCAAACAGTCCTGTCCCTAGCGCCCTCAGCCTCAGGGTAAATAGGTGTGCTTCCCGGGGGAATGGATTAGAGATAGCAAAAAAAGAGAAAAGAAAGGAAAAGAAAGCCTTTATGCATTTACTGGACTTCAGCCCTGCTTGTCAATCCCAATAAATGGATTGGTCCTTTTTCCTCCAAAGGAACAAAGTGCCTGGCTTCAG
>NC_082402.1:12506748-12561748 GCF_031168955.1 Gadus macrocephalus | reverse complement strand
AGAAAGAAAGAAAGAAAGAAAGAAAGAAAGAAAGAAAAAGAAAGAAAGAAAGAAAGAGAAATAATATTAAATGATGTAGACCTGTTCAGATTCCTTGACACTAAAGACCTTGTCACAAATTGATGAATGAGAAGGTTAAATACTTTAGGTCCAACTATTATGGAGGATTTGTTTGGTTAATTCTAGTAATGAATGGTGCCACACGCCAATATGGCTCTTGGTTTAAAGAGTGTACAGGGCCCTTCTGAATGGCTTTATGCACCCATAGTCTCCCAATCATATGGTGGTTTTAAATGGCAGAAGTTATACACATATATGTGAACATCCTTTTTACTGGCCCTGCTCTGATTTAAATTAAACAATGAAAATGCTCTTAAGGGTCGATACAAATTATGAGTCAGTTAATATTAGAGAAAATACATACAATTCTGTGTCTAATATGTCAAATTCTGATTTAAATGATTAAGAAAACATTTTTATATCCGAAATTGAATTGTGCACAGAGGACATCCTTCCCTGGCTTTCTGTAACCTTATATTTTATGATAATGCACTCTGGATGGCTGTCGTCAGCGAGAATTGAATAGAAGAAGTTTACTGTTAAGTGAAGATTTTACACTTTTCTATGACGTGAACCCTTTCATGAATACCAGCCAATGGCATTTCCATTTTTTCTTATTGTTTCCATCAAAGCAGTTACTGGTAGCCTTTAGACCTACCTTCCTCTGGAAGGTTCAATCGTTATCGTAGGAGGTCGTCTGCGATGGTAAGGACGAAATGGCCATGTAACGTATAGCAGGACTTTGGTCCAGTCAAATACAAAGATCTCACTGATAAAAGATTACAATTCCAAACTTTGGGATTTTAACCTTGAGGGGAAAATGTTATAAGTGATGACAAATGCATAAATGGCAAGCTCTAATTGTATATTTATATTTTTAAGGGAAGAGTCATGGGCATGGCGCTCATCACATAAATACAAACCGCGTCCAGTCGGATCTATCAACTTCTGACTCTGCATGAAAACAATTATCCGCTAGATGGCGATATTGGGCTGATGACAAAAGTGCGTTTCAAGTAAGACCCCTCGCATAATCTCTGACCTCGTTCCACCCTGCTTTGTTTTGGGTAGTAGTCCATCACAAGAACCACCTGGAACACCTGGAAATTGCCAACTTCCTCTGCGTTAATATTAATTAGCAGATTAACATAATTAATGGTTGAAAACGATTAATTCTATGGTACTACACTATATAGGCCTATAGTACTTGGTTATGTATGTACATCTTATCCTAGCTATCTTTGTTGTATACTGGGAATTGGTTAACCTAGCGATGGTTGGTCCTTTGCACTTGGTTCTATGAATTAACCTCTTTATTGTACCGACAGCGATATATTGTTTCACTTTCTTATGACAAATGTACTTATTGTAAGTCGCTTTTGATCTGCGTCTGCGTCTGCTAAATGCCCAAAATGTAAAAAAACAGGAAGTGAATGTGATCAAGATATGATACACAACTGCAGATGTGTCCCGTATTGTCTAAATCCATGTCAGCTAGAGGCCACGAATTTACGTGTGTGTCTCTCCACAATCTGTGTCATAGGCCGCCACTGGAGTCTGGACCTCATGGTGTGAAGAAAATCCATGTTATTCTACTGTGTGATGAACCGTCCTACCTAAGGAATACAACAAAGCACATCACACAAAGAGCAAAAACAAGTCCTAACATGCACCACGTTCCCAATTGTCAGTATCAGTCAGTGTCCGATTTTAAATGAATCTACTCTGCCTTCTTTTTCCTTAAGTGATGTAAATGTTTAAGTGCATAACGATTCCAAACTTGGTGAACATTGAAAAAAATGTTATTGGAACAACTATGTGATATCAGCCATCCGATATAGTCTATATGAAGACCATTCTATAACACTAACTAGGCCTACCAGAAAAGCGATGCACTCAGCCACCGCTCTTTGGACCCGCCCCCTGAACAGGGTAACCATAGCAACAGCGCGAGACGAGGCAGCTGGCGGAGTTCTCGCGCAGCGTTTCCGCTTACCTAAATAAAGACCTGGCGAGCGGAGGACGGGAGCCCAACCGCTCTAAAGGACAGAAATCCCCGACAAAGAGCCCGGGAAGTGCCGTCTTAGTGAAACTAATGTCTCGAATCTGAAAAAAAGGAGGGCTTGCTGGTAACCTTGACATCGGTGAGTCTTTTATTTTTGTGGCAGCTTAATAAAGGCCACGTCTCTGTGGCCATTTCGTTTTCTCCCAACTCCCTTCGGTTCGCGTTTACGTTTTGTCCGGTGAATTAACTTACTAAAAACGTTAATGGCAACGAACCACGGAATGATTTCGCTAGTTGATTAACTTCCGTTTATCCCTTGCCCCTGTGGTTTTCGAACAACGACGTTAATAGACCTTTAAATCATTAAATACAGAGGACAACACTCCGCTTCGTGCTTCATGCTCTGCGATGACTTTGAACGATAAGCCCGAGTTTCAGAAGTACCGATCCCGGGGCTCGGGGACAGCGGACACACTGGCACCGGGACGTTGTCATTACTGTGTTATAATGTGAGACAGCTCACTGGACAGTATCTAACAAAGACACGACGGAATCCGGACAGCGAGGCGTCTTACCAAACCAAACAGTGTTTAGTAAACGCCAGAGGACCGTGAACTGGCCTAGTTCCACTGTTTAACTTTAGCGCAGACCTTGATGTACCAGGGCTGCTTGAGCCCGTCCGCTCACTGCGCTCATTGTTTAAATAGCCCACGGTACAGTCGCACGTGTCGGCGCGTGTGACTCGGCTGTACGGGCTGCTGCTACAAAGGCGCCCGTGCCACATCACAACAGCTGTGGGCATGTGTTTGGGTAAAGGTCGTTGTTATTTTTGTATGACCCAAAATTGTGTATAATTTTTTTATTGAGATGTAATATTCATTCCACAGTGTGTAGGGTGTTTGTGTATGGGACTGTCTTCTTGTTTTCTTCTCCGTATGGCATACATCCGCTACATTCCTCGAAGTCGCATTGATATCGGGTGGTCGTGTCGCACCTTTTGTGTGATGCTGTTCGGCTTTGTTTGATTTTGATTGTTGCATTCAACCCGGAAATAGTACCAAGTTCGGCAGAATTTGGGTTGCAGGCAGTCGTCATCCACATATTTTACGAAGCCTACATTTCTGTTCACATATATTTTGTTTTTACACAATAAAAAAAACGTATATAGGAATATAGTTAGAACCAAATATGACGTTTATTTGTAGGCCTATACCCAAGAAACGTGCAATGCTGAAAGCTCACGTCCAATGCTCATAATTTCCATAGTTTGCTGTTTCGTTATGTTTATACACGGTTATAGCCTATTATCATTATTATCATGCAACAGACGCCCTATCCCCGTGGCTCTTCATTGTCCACGTATCAATGCCTCTATTTATGTCATCGTGTCTCTCTATGTTTTTGAGGTACAACGCCTACTATGCCGCATAATACGCAGTGTAACAACAAAGGTTCTATGCTGGTTGCTGCCATCCAGAGCCACGTCTTTAGGACAAGCCAGTTTCCACCACTAGAGGCTGACGGCTTGAGCAGCGCTGGTACCTATCGAGTGGCAAACCTTCTTCAACGGTTCCCCGAGGGGCTCTGTTTCCCTGAGTGCTGCCCAGCTGGGCTAATGCTGCTCTTCTTGGCACCCAGTCGGCATTGTTGGAGCCCACAGCAGCAGGGAAACTGCATTAGATGAATTACTATAGCTGCATGGCTTGGTAAACTGGTCAAGCTAGGCCTGTGGTAGGGGGTTACTGTTTTCCCCCAAACACAAAGCTGCCGTAATCCTATCTCCAAGCAGACTTGTTTTTTCTCACTCCAGTAAATCCAGTTGTTCTGTAGTCCAAACAACAACAAAACACATTACCCATACGTCATAGGCTATACGCAGGCAATACTGTACATTATTTGTTGTGGAATTTTCTGCATATAAACTAACTGGCACATTATGAGAGGAAACCATAATTCCAAAGATTTCTCTTTGAATTGTCCATACACTAAACACTTAGTGTGTAACTGTTCAGTATACTGTTGAGTAGTAAACAGAGGTTGAGTTTTCCCAGTACTCCCAGTTGAGGTAATGGGGGATCCTAGAAGTGTCTTGATCCCCCATTAGATCAATCCAACATGGAAGATGTCTCGTCATTGGCTTTGAATCTCTAACCCTTTGGGTGTGTTCAAAGAACCTCAAATGATGATCAAGTTACAGCGAGGTTTTAACAGCTCCACTATCAATGTCAGACATACCCTTAGAAAGAATGCAGGAAACGGCAGGATCAGTGCTTTATGAGATCTGGTCTGTAGTCTTACAGCAACGTAGCATCAAGATGTTTAATATGTTTGCAACTGGTGTATCCAGTTCCCTAGGATGGGTTGGCTATACCTCTTCATGCCCTTCTGACAAAGAATGTTCCTGCCTAGTAAGGTAATCAATCAATATTAAGCATTGCTATAATTGCGCATGATAGGTATCAAAGGATAGAGTCATCAAACCTTTCCTTTATCCTTTGTCCTGAGCGACAGTGGCTGTTTTTAGCCATTATGAAACTATGGGGGCGACAATTGATGATCCTTTGTAGTTCCACAGTGTAATGTTTAGATTCTTCTTCTCTCCCATTGAAACTTTAACCAATGGTATTCATGACAGAATTGTTGCGCAGAAGCATACATTTTTGCCGCTAGCCTTCATAAAATCGGCTGGAATTATGACTCACCATTGACTAGGCTGCATACCACTGTTTAGAGACTTGGAAATGATCATGGCGTGCCAACGATCCTGATACAAATCTTTCCGAGGTAGTGTACCCAGGCCACAATTGCAGCCTCAAGCATTCAGCCTCTGGGTAATGTGATTCCAGCAGGCAGCAACAGATATATTCCTAGGTACAAATGACTCACTGTTTAGAATTAGAACAATTAGGTTGTTTTTTTGCTTTGACAATTTTCTCTTTCAACATTGAAAAACAAAGCGAGTCATCTCCCATGTCCATTGGCATGTTCACGTTGCCTTTTATGGCACTGGGGCCTTTTCTTTGCAATCCCTGACTGTGATCAAGCCGATTCTGCATATGTTTAACTTAACGAAGTCAAAGCCAATCAATACCCTTCCCTAAGTGCTCGCAGTAGGTCAGCTTTGCATTATGAACATTGAGTCTAGTTGTCATTTTTTTAATCCGTCCAGGACAAAACAGCATGTTCTTCTTTTGCTTTGCCTACTGGCCACATTGACCCTTGTTCAGTGGGTGAGGAAATGTTGTTTCTGCGTTCCTTCCTCCTATACGCCCTTTGGCGCGTCCTTGTTTCCTGACAATCTAGAGAGCTCTGTATCACAGACTCCCTCCCAGCGCGTCATGCGCACTTGCATGCAAGATGTAACCCTCCTGCAGAGGGGTAAAGCTGTTCAGGGACTGCCGTTAGTATGAGGTGCATATAATGCCACTGTATTTGTCTATGGTAGTGTTTTTTCTCCACACATGCAACGATCCAGCTAATTTCAATCATGAGAGGTTACCTGTTCTGCTCTGCTGATGAGCAAATCTATCTGCTTTGATGCAAAAATACCTGTGTGTTCTGCTAGGTAGTCGTAGATGGGTTGTTTTGATGGTGCTGCCGGCCCCGGACGCATGCAAACACCCCCCACCAGGAAAAGCATTGTTGTGAATTGAAGCGTTGATATTGCCGTAGCCATTAGTAATTTAAATGGCCTCTCTGCCCTCCCATGGGAATCCGCTGCCAGCCAGTCTTTCTGCACTCCGTCCTCCTGCCGAGAACAGCTAGCACTGCAGACTCATGAGGCACCTGGAACGCATTCATGTAATGGTGGGGTGTCTCTTTATTTATTTCCTCTCTTTTCTCAATATAATCTACCAACGAGGTTCTTGCTGTTTTATATAGGGGATGTTTCCATAGGGTTTTAGGATAGTAAATGGTGTTAAAAGGGTTGGTGGGTTGGAACACTGCCGATTCTTGTTCTTAGGCTCCCCCCCATAACCAACCAAGCAGAGCCATGCAAATCATCAATAAACCACCAAAGAGCATGGCAGATTGATCCAGTATTAGATATTAAAGGGGCTAAGGCAGATTAATCAGGGTACTCTTTTGGGGGCTAACGGTGCAGAACCACACAGACTCGTGAAAAGAGAAAAAAAACGGAATAGATTTCTCCCAGCCTTCGTTATTTATTGACAAGGGCACACCGTACCATGGGTGCCACTCCCCTCAAGGCTGTGCAGAGAAAAGGAAATGCAAATGCGTTAAAGGCCTTGTACATCAGAATGCTTAATGCTCATTTTTTGTTGGCGATTTTCCATATTGAGAGGACACAAGAGCGTTGTAGTACTGTAAAATCCTACATCATGTAAATATACTACTGACCGAGGCTTATGAAAACTTTTGGTTTTGCGTGATTAACACTGGCAGTTTTAAACAAAAATAATCTCTCCATATTAACAGAAAAAGTCACGCTTGATAACGCAAAAAGGGGGTGTAGGTGCGTGGAGTCTTGACGGGGGGGGGGGGGATTTTCGCGTTTGCTCATTTGCGTAATCAAGCAATCGCGCACAAAATACATTTCAAAGTGGATCGGCCCACTTCCCGATCTTTCCGATCTCCAGTCCCTGCTGCAGAGCGAATTAAAATCGCCGGCAGAATGGGCTGGGGGTCTAATACCGTCAAATATAACGGCATTTCACATTAATCGCAAATATCCCGCTGCTTTGGGTTTTCCTTTGTAGGCGCGTTTAGAGGAGACGCGGACGAATCCGCTGTCAGTGCGTGTGCAGTGTAACAGTGATACACGAGTTTATCCAATAAGTGGTAGTTTATCTGCGCACCATTGGCATGTATGCGCGCTTGTGTGCGTTTGCATGTGTGAACGACAATGACAGGGTGAAAGAGTGCTATGCAGAGATGAATGAACGGAACGATATTTATATTTCAAAATCGCGAAAAAAATGAAAAATTTAAAAGCAGAATCAATTTGTGGCGCTCTGTGTTCATTCTGTGGCGCTGCACTACACATTGGTCTATGTATGGGAAACACTGCTGTATGGTAATTCAGCATCACATTTAATTGCTTTGTGCGTTGCTCAGCTCTCTCTCTCTCTCTCTCTCTCTCTCTCTCTGTCTCTCTCTCTCCCTCTCTCTCTCTCTCTCTCTCTCTCTCTCTCTCTCTCTCTCTCTCTCTCTGTCTCTCTCTCTCCCTCTCTCTCTCTCTCTCTCTCTCTCTCTCTCTCTCTCTCTATGACCTCCCTGGGTCTCTCTCCCAGTGACTGGGAGGTTATGTAATCCCTGCTGACTGCTGATAACTAATCTCTTTCTCTTCCCCGTAGAGGATTCTCTGGCTGGTCGCGCGGAAGGGGAAAGATGTGCGATGGAATGGTAGCGTTTCTGACGAGAGTCCCGTCCTCCTCCTCCTCCTCCTCCTCCTCCTCCTCCTCCTCGCTAGACCACAGGCTGGCTGCCTCCGCGTTGCTCCTCCTCCTCCTCACACTGCTGCCGTCCAGTCACGCATCAGGTAGGGGAGCCACGTGCCCAGGCCTGCTCCTGCTCTCTCTCTCTCTCTCTCTCTCACTCTCTCTGTCACTCTCCCTCACACATGCTGAATATCACCCGATGGAAAACATGTCGTATACAACAGGTATTATGGGTGCAATGTAATCATGGTTTTAGTTTTCTTGAGGAGGCGTAGTCAATGAACTTTTGCCTTGGACCCTTTGGTACAGTCAAACACTTACTATGTGTTATAAATTATAATTATTTATCACACGGCTCTTCTCAATGCCAGAAATATACAGGTCATGAGGGGAGAGGCTTTGTCGCGTTACCGCAAGACAATTAAACAAAGGAACGGGAGCCATTAGGGAGGATTCAGAGGGGAGACGACATAAATACTCATGCTTAATGAATCGCCGGCTGGGAGTGCTACCTCAACCCCGGCCTAGAGGGAATGGCAGTTTGCTGTCCCTGGCGGCTCACAGCCCGCACCCTCCCCCATCTCCCTGGCCTTTCTCTCAACTGTTATTGAGTTAAAGAGAGAAAGAGAGCGTGTTGTCTGTGGTCACACCGCTGTCATGAGGTTTTAATCAGCATGGCGTTTAGCACCATTAGGAAAGGGAGAGCTTTTAGCCATGCCTTTAGCCGCCGCCCCCCCCTCCCCCCCCTCCTCTCCTCTCTCACAGATATGTTGTTGTCCCCCACTGTCTCACAACGGGGCCGACCGACAGCTTTTGATTGTTTTTAGATTGTTTTTAGCGGCTGTAGTAATAAAACATAGCAACTGTTGACAAGATGTTTATAGGGCATAATCCCCACGCCAACACAGCACACACACAGAGAGACCTGATTGGGATGTCTCCAACACAAAGTAACTAAGACACACACACACACAGAGCCAACGATCATTGTCCCACTCGACAGATGAACAGTGTGCGCGTGTGGGCGAGCTTTTGTCTTTTAGCCCGAGCCTTATCCCGTCTGCTAGAGTGCAGTGTGCCTGAGCAGATATGACTCATTGTGTTTCATGAATGTGAAGGCAAAAAGAACGCTGCTGAGGGAGACGGCGGAGGAACGACGAGTGAGTGAGTTCATAGGGCCGGACGATGAGGGGATGAGAGGAGGCCGCGAGGGAGAGCAGGGAGAGTGTACTCATCATGCGCCACCCCTTGCTTATGTAACTCCCATGAATCATGTGGAGCTCACCGGAGCCCCTGCCACGCTCACAGCTACTCTGTCCGTCACACACACACAGCGAGTGGCTGATGCCCCTCTAATGCTCCTTGATGCGTGAGTGTGTGTGTGTGTGTGAGTGTTTGTGTGTGATAAATGTGTGCGAAACTGTCTGCGCATGCTTATCTTGCTCACCCAGCGCATACTGTGTTTATAAGTGAATGCTGGACCTCAACATTCACTCATGATGATTATGTACCCTGGCTCTCTTATCGCCTCAGCACAAAGGTGACCATTAGAAATAGTAGCATTAGATGCATCAGCTTGGTTAGGTATTGTTTTAAGATCATAACCTTCATATAATCGACTGGCGTGAAATCTACATTATTATGAAATTGGGCATGGATCTGTGGTGATCACATAATCACAGAATGTACAAACTAGCCTACTTTGATAGAGATCATAACATATCTTCTTTGCCTTACCTTTTGTTTTCATATGTAAATTGAAATATCAAGCAGCAGGAAGAATGACTGGTGCCGCCATGCATCAGGGCTGCTAGCTCTGTTGTGTCCTGTAAGGGTGGCAGGCAGAGGAATAGCTACGGTGTGCCCAGCCCCCAAAGTTCAACAGACGCACATTACTAATTGTGTACGCTGTAATTTATTTAATTCAAGGAAACCCCACTGTGTATGCTGCCAGAACCCTCCGAACTGTTTCACCTGTTGAGTCGTGGCTGTATTTCATCCTTCATTTTAATGTAGTTCATAAAAACATAGGTCTTCTTGTACAGGGGGAACGGCACAAGCACCCTGTGAACAAGTGTCCCGCGTACTTCAACAGTGCTCCCAACTCTCCTCAAGGACACCATCTGCTTCTTATTCCACCGAAGAAAAAGGGTTTCTCATACAGCTGGGTTTGACAGGTGGCCACGCGACCAGGAGACCTATTGCTTATTTTAACAAAAAAAACATAGCCATCATCTTCTCGGGGCACTATTGATTTTTCTGCCCAGCCTTGAGCACTCAATTGTAGTCCCCTTCTCGTTCTCCTTCTCCAATGTGTGTGTGTGCTCTCTCATACATAATTCAGGCAGGTAATCCCTGGACATATACTTGAAATGGAAATGTCCCTGGAAATATTCATGAATACGAAATTGCAATACAGTTGACAGGCCAATTCTAGGATCATAGCTATAATAGTGGGGGGCAGAATAGATGCTAGAATTTGCATCATATGGTTCATAGCTATGTTATGTTCAAGGTCTAAGAAGCAACACATGCCCCCAGTGTATTTTTATATCTATATATATATATTTGGGCGATATATACATGGCCTCTTGTGCAAGGTCTGGTCGCCACTGGTCACCACTGATATTGTTTTGTTGTATACAACAAAAATCTCATCATTGTATTAGTTACCCGTTGGTACAAGAATGCTTGTTTCAAAGCCGGGGTGACGAGCAACATCAAAGCCTCCTGCCATAAGCCTCTGTGTCCGGCTAGGTAAGGAAATGGCAACTAAAGCAGTTGTGTAAAAGGACAAACGCTGGCAAGCGGATGGATTACACCGGCAAGGGTTGAGGGGAATAAACAACACAAGCCCGGATTGTTTGCTTTCTTATCCAAGGCTCTGAGATTTATTTTATTTTTAATCACAGGAAAGCTCGGTTGCAAACTTTGCAGCAGTTCAGTGGCATTGCAGGGGTAGTTATTTTCCTTGTGGTGGATGCGTCCTGTGTTCTTTGTTCCAGAGGAAGTAGGCCAGACAGTTAGTCAGAAATGTGGTTGACAGATTGAAAAACTTAGTTAGGACCCATAGTGCCAATTGACATTTTCCTCACTTATCCAGAACTGGTCATCTACTTTTTAATAGTTTCAGCCTTCAGAAGTCAATGGGAAGGTAGCCAAGGAAAATACCATCAAAAAGAACAAAAGGGCGCCTTTCTATTGTCGACAAAGTCTCTTTTGTCAATTAATGGTTGGTCGGCTTGACTAGGTTCGAATTGAATGTGGTCTAGAGAGAGAGCCAAATGGTGGATCAGAGGGCTATTCCATGCTGATCCTGTTATTCGACTCCTCTTGCTGTGGAAGACTAGCAGAGGGTGCAGGCCTTCATCTCACCAGAGTCGGACACTAAACGAATATGCCGGACAGGCCCCCTGCTCTATGTCAATAGCTGCCTTGGGCTAGCATGGGGTGCTTGCTGCGACCGCAGAACTAATGAGGGCTGGTACAAGTCAAGCTTGGCCTCTTGCAATGGCTATAAACCATTGCAAGAGTTCCAACTCCATAGGCATGCCGAACGGGCTCTACAATTCGGTGATGTTCATTCTGCTTCAAAGTATGTCCGTACCCCCCACACAAACAGGTTTGGCTTAGACAGACCGGGGGTTTGCAAACAATACCACCTTAGCCGGGGAGAAAACAATGGCTGCCGTGCAATCAACTGTTCCCAATGGTCCCCCTAAGACCTGTTAACAAAGGTGGCCTGCAAGCAGGCACAAGGAGTAAGGCAATATGCCTGCCGCCGTCCCCCATCTGAAATGTGAGAACAAAGAGGGCTTTTAGGGGGCTGTCGGACCCCGCGGGGCGAACCACAGCGAGCGCTACTCCATCACCCACCAGCAATTAAGAGCGCCGACCCCTCTCTGCCCTGCGTGTGTGTGTCTGAAGCTCCTATACCACTTATTTTTTTATTTTTTAAGATCCACTTTCTCTCACTCCCTTTTTCCCCTCTCCCTTCCTTAGTCTCTCTCTCCCCCCGCCTCTCCATCTGGGTTGCTGCTATTATCCAGGTGAGGGCAGAAGCCATTAGCCGCGCTCCGCTAGCAGTCGACATCAATCTTCGCTCATCCATTACCTGTGGGTTTATCACTTTGGGGGGGCGGGGGGGTGCTGGGGCTTGTCACCCACTGTGTATGTTTAATGACTTTACCAAGCAGCCAAGCCCTGAGGGAGACTTCACAACACCTTGGCCACAAGACACATCTGCAACACGGGCACCCATCGCAGAGACCCATTCATTTGCATTTTGGCAGATGGCTCTGGGTGTTTCCTCTGCTTACCTATTTCCCCAGGCTGCTTCTATGTTGCCTGCTACTCAACCTTGCCTATTGGGCCGGCTTAATGGTGTTTCATACGATATGATATATTTCTGGTACATTTTTGGTCATCATAAATCACAGGGATCGAAAGGGGGACAAAATGTCTGAATGTCAGAAACTACTAGTACCAACACTCAATTCAGGCCAAAGGTTCTTCCAGTCCCAGTGAATATAAAGGCCACTATGTTGCAACTGCCTCGTTGCAACAGATCGCTGTGATGTTGGTCTAATTGTCATGGTTTCTATTTTCCGATAGTATTGATTCTTAGCGGTAACCTGGAGAGAGTTGAGATGCCTTGTGTGTTAGCTAGGGCTGGCCCGAATTATTCGAATACTCGTTTGGAAATTAGTATTCGAAGCTTTAATCCTTATTCTGTGCTTCGTTTTTTCTTTTTTTTTTGTTCTAGCTTCTTTTGCAAGAGGCTAGAACTGCAATATCAGCAAATAATATAATATTTGGGATATAAAAGTTAGTAGGATTGTAGTAGTAGTAGTATATGGCTCATTTAGGAGGATATTACATCACTAAGTGTCACAGCGCATCCATCACCTCACCTCCGAGCGCAGCGCAGTGAGCGCACTTAGTTCAACATAGACATTGAACGAGCTGGTTCAAAATGCCCAAAAAATCTTCAGTTTGGGAACATTTTCAATTGGCCGATGATCGACAGCATGCTCAGTGCCAAATTTGCGACAATAAATTGGCATTTCACGGAGGAACGACAAGTTTGATGAATCACCTCAAACATGTAAGTAGCCTATTATGCAGATGTGGCCTAGAACTAGCCTATTTGTTGATACAGCCTTGAAAAAAACATTTAATAGCTTGATAATAACTAAAACTATCTGAGCCCGAGCTACTGTACAGGACACCACAAGCGTGTAGGTTAATAAATTATTAAATAACTTTTGATCCGTAAGTAGTAAAAACATGTTGTTGTCCACTTCGGGAAGCTATCGGTTCCGATGCTGCTGGTGCGATTGTAGTCCTTACAGAAGCTGTTTTATCCAGCTTGGAACTTGTGCTTATTTTCGGGGTCTTTATGCAATAAATAAACCCACCCTTAGATCCAAGAATGATAGTCTGTATGTCCTTAATTAATCCATGCCCCCGTAAGGGCTAAGATGGCAGAGAGGACATTTGATTTGGAACGGAACAACAGCTGTTCGCTACCACAGGGAAAAAGTAAGGAACTCCTACTTACTTAGGCCTACTAATTAACGTTCAAATGCTATTAAATCTTCAACAAAATATGCATATACTGTCAAAATCGGTTCCAGGGAGTATATAGGGATTATTAATGCTTTTGATATTGTGTTTTTCTGGAACGAGTATTCGAATACTCGCTCGGAAAAACCAACGAGTATTCGAAGCCTGAAAAGCGGCATTCGGGCCAGCCCTAGTGTTAGCCCGGGTTTCAATGGGCCTCATGTGAGGGACCAGCCTGCTGAGTGTGGGCATAGGCCTGACTAATGAGCTGCTAAATATATCCCCCAGGCACTACTGTCTCTCCTCTGTCTTCTTTCCCTGCTGCCTTCACTTCACAGTCTTTTTGCTTTTATCTCCCGCCTCTAAATGTATTGCTTTATATTTTGTCTTCTTGTCTCCGTTCTCGAGTTCCCTTTATGGTGCTTCTGTCACGCTCATTGTTCTTTGACGTCTCTCTGAAACTGTGGGCTAATTTTTAGGGCTGTAACGATACACAAATTCACGATTCGGTTTGTATCACGATTTTTGACCCACGGTTCGATACATCCCACGATTCTTTTAAATTTAAAAAGCATTTTATTTAAACAACACTTAAATACCAATTATCTTAATGTAACATTTAATAACAAATAATTTGGAACACTGAACAGATTTGAACCGAAATAATACTATTAAAGTATAGGTAAATTAATAAAGAAATAACAAATTTCAATCTGACAATTTGACCGAAGAGTTAGAAAGGGCATATCGCGCTTCTGCCTTCTCACACCGCCAGACAGGTTCGCGTATCGTTACAGCCCTACTCATTTTACACCTCATGTGTGGTCGTCAACACGAGCATCCTGCTCAAACAAGGTCAGCCACGTTTATCTGGTGCACATCAAACCAGAGAGGCTGATGCACCTACGCACGATCACACGCCGTCGCTTTTCCTACTGCTGCCTCAGCGCAGGCCTACGGAGTCATCCATCCACCACCTCTAAACGCTCAACCATCAAACGTCCTGTGAGACATGCCGGCAGCGTCGTGTGCGGTGTCCATCGCGCTCTAGACGACAAGAGGAGAACAAGTCGACACACGCACACACGCACACACACAGACACACACAGACACACACTCACACACAGAAGCCGCTCGTAGTGGTAGAGCCAATTTGGAGAACAAGGCTGCATTGGTGCCACTTTGTCCGCCTCCCATGCCTCTTGGAGGAACCGAAGGTCCCGCAGGTTTGGAATCTTCCCAGTATGCGAGTGTCTCTGTGTCAACATATCTACATTCAGTAACTGGTTGTACAGTAATATGTTTAGTTCTTCCAGTTATCAGCTCCAAAATAAGTTCTTTGTTTGCTTTGTGTCTTAACTGTGTCAGATTGGACCACGTCCGCAAAATTTCAGTTATGTCCACATGAACAATTACATTTGCCAGCATATATCATATGCACACACTTTGACTCAAACAAAGGAATGGTAATTGTCGTCCATGGCAAGCTTGTAGGTTTTTTTGCCCATAAGCCTGACCAATGGACTTCACAGATTGTAGCTTGATTTCCCCCAATCTTTGTGACATTCTAAGTTTGTTTGTAGCTCCTGTGTCAGGCCCTGGCAGACACCCCTAGGCATGTAGATTGCCTGGGCAGTAGGAATTTTATAATGGAGCCGTGTTGGGATTCCACCTTTCTGGTGAAAATCCTATTTATTTGTAACCTGCACACGCATGCGTGGCCTTCAGCTCATCCGTCTCTGTTGTTTGCTCCAGCAAGGCCAAACATGATGGTTCCAGCCATCTTGCTGCTGCTTCTACTCAATAGCTTTATCGACCGGCAGTGTGCAAACACAAAAGAGAAATGGATTTCAAATTTGGCTCTGTGATCCAGGGAGTATTGGTTGTGCTATCAACAAATATACAAGCGGAGGACTTTCTGTGCACAACAGCAGCAGCAGCAAGCTCCCCTCAGCACCAAGACGAGGCAAAGGCCTAGTGACCACAATTTATAGGAGGCTTATGTGGGCTTATTGTGAGGCAAGGGGATTGGGAGGAATTCAGTGTGCCACGAAACCCTGAGCCAGTCAAGCTAGGCACGAACAACACACGGCAGGCAGTCTCTTTTGTTAAACGTTCAAAAGTGTGTTATTGGCCAAACTGTCATCATGGCGATGCCGAGTTGGGCACTCTCATCAGAGTGCAGTTTCTCCATAAAAGTGTGTGCAGTGAAATCAACAGCAACAAGAAACCAGTCTCTCCCGAGTGCTCTCACAATGACCGGCCATTGTTTGAAAACAACGGCTGCGGACCAGAGAGCCTCAGGGTTTTTATCACACCTACGCCACATTTGTTTGTTTCCGTTTTCTGCCTTCACTTGGGACCTTCCTGTTTGTTTGTTTGGCCTTATTCGAGCGTCACTATCGCAAGGCTAGGGCCTTTGAGCAGGGAAATATGTCGCCAGATAGCATCATCCTGACAAAACAAACACATCCTCCGATCCTTCCTCCCATGTGATGTTGCAAAGGCTCCACACCCATTCCTCTGAGAACTGGTCTGCTCCTTCACCTCCATTAAAAAAGAAAACATTTCGATACAGCCTGACTTATTGCAAGCTCAGACTGTATAGAACCAATCTTTTGACAACAGATTAGGATGACGCCCCCCATCACACCATCCATCACCCATGCAAGCACACACCCCAACTTTCACCTTCAGCGAGGGAACAAATGTCCAAAATGCAACCCTCACACTTTGGTTGGGAGGCAGGCTTTACTCTGTTGGAATACAATCATCACAGTTGCATTAGAAGACGTGTGTGTGTGTGTGTGTGTGTTGAACATGTACACGTGCGTGTGTGTGTGTCTTTGTGTATGCGTGAGTGTCGCCGAGCATGTACACGTGTGTGTGTGTGTCTGTCTCTTTGTTTTCCTCTGAAAGCTGAGAGGATGGAATGTCTGCCTTCCAGCTGTCCCTGAGAATCAGAGAGAGGGAAACAAGTGGGGGGGTTCTCTGTCCCCCTTTAACGTCCACCCATCTGCTCCCACTGGTTTGTGTGTGTGTGCGTGTGTGTGTGTGTAATGGGGGTCACATAATGGCATCCCCCCCATCCACCCACTGTTTGGTCTCGCATTCATATTTATCCCTTCACATGCAAAGTTGCCCTGTTGTTCTTTTCTAGAGGCACGCTGCTTAAATCTGCATCGGTTCCCTCCCCCTGCCCCCCTCCATTAAGTCACAGGAGACAATAGATTGTATTGGCAGCACACGTGGCCGTGTGTTCAATAGATTTTTTGAGTGTGTTGAGAATTCCATCACTTTTCAGTTTGAAGATGCCTCTCTCCCTCTGGCTTTTGTTGGAGCAGAGTTTCCTGTTGACTTAACAACATGGTTCTCAGCAGAACGCTACTGGGCATAGCTGGACGGGTGTAGCTGGACAGTGTGTGTATGACGAAATGAATGCCTGAGCTGTGTCTCATGCACGCACACATACATATGCACACACACACACGCCACACACACACACACACACACACACACACACACACACAAGAGGCCTTTTCTCGTACATGCATATAAGATGTTCAAAACACAGATAGAATGTCAGTTCCAGGGACGCAGGCCTGCTGCCTGCCTACCAAGGGATATAGATATACACACTCACTCACTCACTCACTCACACTGTTATGCCTGAGTACTCACTCCCTGTATCTGTGTGTACTAAAGCATTTGCTTTTTGTACAAATGTGTGGGTGACTCCCTACCACAACCACCCCCACCCACCACACACACACTCCACCATCCTCAGGGCTGTCCGCCTTCCAACCCCCTAGAGGCCCCAGCAGATGGAAGTGTGACGTGTGTCTGTGTGTGGTGTGTATGTGTGTGTGTGTCTGTGTCTGTGTGGTGTGAATGTGTGTGTGTGGTGTGAGTGTGAGTAAGGGCTGGCTGATAAGGCAATAATGCTCATTCCCAATATACTGTGTAAGTAATAGAATATTTAAATAACGAAATATATCACTATAGAGCAGGTTTTGTGCTAAAGAAATAAATTCATTGTCTTTATAAAATAACTACGGTACACGGTTCTAAAAAACAATTTTAAAAGCTTACTGCAAAATGAACATAACAGCTTTGAGAGAAACCTTAAAAAAAGATATATATAGAGGCCTAGCCTGAATGTAAAATATCAAAGCTAAACATGAAACTGTTTATATTGTAGCTAGCTGTGTGCGATATGTACAAAATCGTGTATCTTATATTCTGACCCGCGATGGGACAATATTGTAGGGATGAAAAAAATATTTACACATTGACATTTTTGATAAATAATCATCAGCAATGTGGGTATAAGGATGGAGGGGTTAAGGGAAATAATACAACAGCTAGAAAAGCCTGTTAGTTTAAAGAAATCACTTCCCTTAATGCAGCCTTTAATACGAGGGAAAGAAAATCCTTATGCCCTATTGCGATATTGCATTATCCAATATCCAAAAGGCCGTATATACATATGAACTCCAGATTAACTCAGAGAATCAGGTCTGGAGATGATCAGGAGTTGCCTTATCAAACATGCAACACACAGCAGGATCTAAGCCGCATCAGACATGTTCAAACATCCTCCGTATACAACTGTAAAAGTAAGAAGCAGCCATGCTCCCTGTTTTGTGTCAGTCCATGGTAGAAACGTCAGCAAAACACCCACTCTCTCGTTCTCCGGATTTCAGATTCTGGACTTTACGCCAGGGACCTGGCGGGTTTAACTCCGGAGGGTCAGATTCTGACATTTGTGTTCACACAAACAGCCCACTGGGGATTATCTGTAGATGTACGATTTACGTTGCATGTGTGAAAGGCCTATTAGGCGATATCCTGTCTCGTAGGTTGATATCGATTTAATATTAATAGACTGCCTAGCCCTAGCTAGTGTGTGTGTGTGTGTGTGTGTGTGTGTGTGTGTGTGTGTGTGTGTGTGTGTGTGTGTGTGTGTGTGCATCTAAAATTAGAACATCGCAGCTTGCTGTTGGTTCCCACTATTTTGTCATCAACGTCATCCATTAACGTCATTGACTTGGCATAATACAGTTCATGTTATACCACAGACTTCTCTTACGACCTTGCATTCCCTCCAGTTCAGTTCTCTGTGTGTCCCCCCTGGACTCTTCTCTCCCTGTCTCTCCGTTCTTCTCCGAGTCTTTCTGTATGCAAAGCAGGTCCTCCGTTGAACTCTGTGCTCAAACAGGCACCAGCTGTTATCTGAGCAGAGTTATACGTAGCTAATCGCACATTGGCTGACGCGGGCCGTGGCCCTGCACACAGGCGCCGTGTTACCATTTCACACGCACGCACGCACACATGGGCAAACACACACAGGCATAACACGAGACTGGTAGTATCACTGCCGCAGACTTCAATCGGCCTGTGTCGCGATTGCATTTCACAGGCTGGCAGCTCGGCGAGGCCAAACCGTGTCACTCTATATAGTGTGAAGGGCTGTGCACCCAGCTCTCCTCCGTGTCCTGTTCACAAGAATGAAAGTGAGTGCAGGCAATAGATCCTCTTTTGCTTGAGCTAAACACACTCACACAAGCCTGCTTTACATATACAAACTGCACGCACACACGCTTTGGCTTTAAAGTGTCGACACGCTGGTGTTTGGTGGATATTTTTACTGACATTGCAGTCGGGACATGGGTTTCAATGCGGTCCCGGGACACGTTTCAATATGTCGTTATTATGGATCCACAATGGTCGCCTTTGCGGATTATCCCTCCCTTTTGCGGCTCCGAAGGGTTCCCAAAGCCTTAAGCAACACCCTGTCCTTTTCTTCGTTCCTATGACATTTACGCCTGTCAGCAACTGTCGTTATAATGTTGAAACAACCGACAAAGAGCACGCCTATTTTCAGATGACAGTTGCCGCATATCTCTCTCACCCACACACACACATGTTCCTGGGGACACACACACATGCATGTCTTTCTAGCATTTGAGCAATCTGTTGTAAACATTATCCATTCGACACTGTCACACAAAGAAAAGCTCTGCTGCACTCAAATAATGACAGTTTGTCTTAAACAATCTGCCGGATTAGTGGGAGAGGAAATGGTTGACCCACCCTACTCAAAAAACAAATTTAAATACCCTCAAGTCTATCTCTGCATCGCACAAACAACAACAACAACAGCAGCAGCAATAACGGCAGCAGTGAAGGATTTAGGGAAGGACCGACAAAGGAACAAAAACATATTTACCAGGCCAGAGAGGGCCTCATCATCCCCTATCGTCTTTACAGTTTAATCCATCCACACACACACGCACACACAAACATAAGCAGCATCGTCAATACACAAAATGCCACACATCCACAAGCCCCCTCCCTCCCTCCTTCTCTCCCACGGTGATTGTCACACAGTGCAGGTCAGCAGCTGGCTGGCTGCAGTTACGTCGGGCTCTAATGCTATCTGCTTTGGTCGCTTCCCCGTTGCCTATAGAGGATGAGGAAAATTGTGTTATGGTGGAAGCCGCGTCATTCCCTGTACGAGTGGCTGCCTCGACAGATGTGAAGGGGGAGATGTTGACAGAAGATTTGAACACCCGTCCCGAACCCCACTCCACCCCCTCCTTCTTTCTAATACCGTGTTGCAATCTGCCTCACGAGGCACACCTATACTCCTGTGAGGACATGAAAGGATACCCCACCTTTTGTTAGGAAACCACTGGTTAATTAGACACCACTGGTTGATAGGACGCCACTGGTTTATAGGATGCCACTGGTTTAGAGGACACCACTGGTTTATAAGACTCCACTGGTTTATAGGGCTCGACTGGTTTATAGGACACCACTGGTTTAGAGGACGCCACTGGTTTATAGGATGCCACTGGTTTAGAGGACACCACTGGTTTATAAGACTCCACTGGTTTATAGGGCTCGACTGGTTTATAGGACACCACTGGTTTAGAGGACACCACTGGTTTATAAGACTCCACTGGTTTATAGGGCTCCACTGGTTTTTAGGACACCACTGGATTAGAGGACGCCACTGGTTAATAGGACACCACTGGTTTATAGGACGCCACTGGTTAATTAGACACCACTGGTTTATAGGACTCCACTTGTTTACAGGACAAAACTGGTTTACAGGACACCACTGGTTTATAGGGCAGCACTGGTTTATAGGACACCTGTGGTATTGCCTTGCCTCTCCAAAAACATAACTGGCTGGGTTTCATTTTGATGTGTTGGAAAAGAAAGTTGTCCTATCAGATACACAGGCAGAGAGCTTTTTGAGCAGTAAATAAACAGTTTATTAAGGTTACGGCCCGGGAAAACAGTACATCCCCATGCACTTGGTGCAATCTCTGTTTTGAGTAAGGAGGAATTACCTATGGTGGCTTTTCAACATGAATGGCAATGAACAGAGCTACAAAAGTAGGATGACTGACTTCCCATCAAACCAGGGACCCTTAGCAGCTGTACACATTGATTGATCTTTTGGCAACTACCCCTAACCCTATTTTCCCAATAGCAACGCAGCGACTCCCTCCACATCATCTCTATAAATGGAAATATATCATGTACCAGACTGTGGTGTCCCCTAGCGCCTTCCACACTTATCTGAACAGACTCCTCACAAAGGATTCACTATTGACTGAGTAGTATCACACCATTCGATCACACTTACTCTGGAAACGCAGCTTCTACTGTGATTGCTGAACAGCCAGTGTGTGTGACCGTGTCTCCCACCGAACTGGTCAGATACACACAGCTAAAGGCTCCCTGGTGTCAATCAGCATGTTCCTTTTTCTACCTATGAATTAAGGTTTGGGACTTGGTTGGTGTGTGATTTATTAAGAATATTTAGCTAAAGCAGCTGTGCACGCAAACGGATATCCTGGATTTCCCTGTAATAGACTCTGTGGGTTTCTTGGTAGATTACTGTGTTTGGTAGGGAACTGACTGCTGCCTTCTCCCTGCATGCATACTCAGAAGACACGCCACAACCTGCCTCTCTCGACTTCTCATCGCTTACTCAGAAGCAGACACCACCTTAATTTTCATGTTATTTTCCTTCACCCCCCACCCCCTCTGTCTGTCACTCTCTCTCTCTCTCTGTCTATCTCACCACACCACTACCTTGATCCCACACTCTTCAGATCTGTCATTTCGTTGTTTTGTCCTTTTGTCAATAGCTGTCTCGCTCTTCAAAAGCCCTCAAATCGTCTGTTTTCCATCCCCTCTCCCTCACATTTTATCATTCCTTTCAGTGACAGCAGCGTTATGTGGGAAGGAGATAAAAAATAGATATTATTAAGGCTATTCTTTGATGTTGTTTCCTAGTGGGCCATTGAGTAGACATTGGTTTGGGTTGCATTGCCTCTCCGGGCGTCATTGGCAAGGGTTACAAACGCTTGGACATTGCTACTTCTCATATATTTTGTGTATGGATATATTTTCTGTACGTTTTTTGGAGCAGATTTAATAAAGGCTTAATGAAGCACCCCGTTATTTAACGCGAGTAGCAGACGCCCCGGCGCACGTCTCCGAGACCGACGCCTTCCTCCGCGGAGCAAGGTCAGGAGCCGACGGATTCCACCGACAGCCAGCCGTCACCTACATAGCTCCTCATCGCTCCCACGGGCCCCGCCACAACAGCTCATCAAAGGGCCTGCCAGCCCACCTTCCCAGCAGCAGCTCTCTCAGCCCCCCCAACACCCCCCAACATTAACACCGGCTGCTCCCCGTGCACCTCCATGGAGCGGCCGGGTCAATGTGTCCGCGCAAGGACCATTATATGTGTACGTGTGTGTGTTTGAGCGTGAGGCGAATGGATATTTTCTATTACTGAAACTCTCTGCTGGGTGTGTTTGTGTGTGTGTGTGTGTGTGTGTGTGTGTGTGTGCGTGCGTGCGTGCGTGTGTGCGTGCGTGCGTGCGCGCGCGTGCGTGCGTGTGTGTTCGTCCGCGTCCGTGGGTGTGTGTGTTCGTGCGTGCGTGTGTGTTCGTCCGCGTGCGTGTGTGTTTGTCCTCGTCCGGTCCGTGTGTGTTCGTCCGCGTTAGATTCTACTACAACTCTGTGCTGGGTGTGGAAGTGTGTGTGTTATATTTTGCACTGGGGGTGCATCCATTAGCCTGTGATCTTCAGCTGCCAGCTCAGAGCCGTGCAGTAGATTGGAGTAAATTGTTGGGTAGTTGCCGTTTAAGTAATCTCTCCTTCATTTCTCTTACTGTTTCTGTAATCTCACAAACACACACACACACACACACACACACACACACACACACACACACAAAACATCATATATTCCCTGGCTACAACGCTCATACCCTGCTTTGTCGATTGCAAACAAGGGTTGCCTGTTTACATACTGATATCAAACAACCAAAACTCTCTGAAATGAGCTGAAACAAAGCAAATATTGTCGTAAATCCATTCATAGAAAGGTGCAATGAAGCATCCTTAATTGTAAGGTTGAGTTGGTCGAGGTTGAGCAATTACCTCACATGGACACCCATAGTATGTACAAAAATATATGTGTGAAGCATTCAAATGTATTTTAAACTTTTAATTAAATATATAATGGAATCCCCTTAATCCCTTAGATATATTTTACAACCTAAAGGACAACAAGGTCAACACTCAATAACAACACCATCGGCGTCTAGAAAATTCCATATGACATTTCAGGCCACAAAACAACATCTTCAATCCATTCTCGCTTTGACTTTGCGACAAAGCCCAAAATATTCCTTGTGCCCCCACCCAGACTGATTGGCCAGACCCCCCAACAATGGGTGTCTTGTTACAAACTGATCTGCCAATGACTCAGCCCACAAAATCAATATCGCTGAGAGACACCAAAGTCAGCCCTTCCTGTTGTCTCTGTTTGGACAGGTGGTGCAATGTTATGTCAGAGCTTGCATGGAAACAAGCCCTGCTGCTCTCAACAGATTGGAACTCCAAGGGTGTTTGTGTGTGTGTGTGGGGGGGGGGGGGTGATATAGAGTGTGTTTGAGCATTGTGATGCATGTGCAGACGTACTGTGATTTTTCATGAAAAGGTGTGGCAGGCTAAGCTGGCAAGAGTAGTTTGCCACGAAGTCGCTGTGATCCTTCCTCGTACAGGGATAATATTGTTGTTCACACACACAGCCGCCCACACACACAAACACCTCGGTGACATTGCAATGTCAGAGAGGCAGCATGTGAAGTTGCAAATCATTGACTCTGGCAGAACTTTCCTCCATCTCAGCCAGTTGGTTCGTGGCTCCTCGTTACGACACAGCGAATCGCCCGGGCCAAGGATCCTCTTCGTTCCTGGAAATGCAATCATGGCGTTCCTCTGAATCAAAAGCGATAATAAGAGGGCCAATGATGCAAGCCAAATGAAAAAAAAAAAAAGAAGGTGCCTTTGATGATTCCGTCTGGTGCTTGCAGCTCAGACGGTCTCTGACTCGGCTTTGCAAAGAGTGTCTGCTTCCCTCGTGGTTATCGGAACATAAAATTGAATCTGGACCTGGTATATGAAAACAAAATAAAAATTCCCGCCATGGCGTTTATCAGAGCCATCAGTGGGGCCGGCGTCACCTCTGGTCTGTCAACGGTGCACAGCAGCCCGGTCCTGATAAACCGCTATTGCTTCTGGCTGGAGGCAACCAATTATCCTCATTGTGTCCACACTTGTATCTTATTACCGCCCGTTATTAAAATGCTATGTAGGGCTCATAAACGACTGTCACTGGAGCAAATGATAACAATGCCTTTGCTCCTGTCCTGACTCTCCTGGGTCTTTACATTTACACTCGTTGCAGAGAGTCCATTAACCGACGACTCGCCCTGCAGCCTTCAGCTCGCCCAACCCCCTCCTGCTCACCCTTCACTCACCCCCCTGTGGTTCCCTCCTACAGGATGTCCCCGTCCGGACGGCATGGCCCACGGGGACCTGGTGAACCAGACGGAGGCCAACCGGGGCTCCTTCCCGCCCGGCACCCTACTGACCTACGGCTGCGAGGTGGGCTACGCCCCGGACGGCCCCCCCACCATCGCCTGCACCGGCACCGGGGCCTGGTCCCACCCGCCCCCCCGCTGCCTCCGCAGTAACGGTGAGCGCCGAGTGTCCCAGGATGCAGTGCTCGCCCATCAACCTGCCGCCACCATTGTTTATCAGCTTCGGCAGCAGCATTGATTTAATACCTAGTTAGTTCAACACGCGCAAGAAATTTGTGTTGGAGTCTGGTAAACGTAGTAAAGAAACATTAATATAAAATGGACAAAATCAATTTGACTTGTAAGTCAAGTGTAGTTATTTCATTAAAGGTTAATAGGTTCATGAAACTAGAGATAAGAGAGGTTTATGAAAGCCTAGAGTTAAGGGTTATCACCCGAGCAGACTTCCTTATCAAAGAACTTTCAAAGAGATGAATATAGAAATATAATCTTTACTTTTTTCTTTAAAGCCCCCTCCACTGTTTGAAAGTGTTGTCACCCAACCTTTCAAGGGCTAAAAAATTTGACTGATTTGTTTAAGAGACATTTTATATATTGTGTTTGTTGCAAACAGATGGAGCGTATCGGCATTGTAAAATTCAGTTTGATGTTTGCCTTTTTTTGCTTCCTAATCTTGATCTTGAAAGAAGATCTGGTCGTATTTTAAAGAGAACAAATTGGACAATATTTCACGGATCATTCCCCGATTGTCACACACAATGTCCTTGAAATTAGGAAAAGGGTGCTCCTTTGAGTCTGTGTCCTTGTACGATCGAAGCATCGGCAGTAGCACGGTTCAGAGCACCATATATGTCTATACATGGTGCTGGTTGATAGAGGATGTTTGACAGAGAGATAGGGAGACAAATTGCATGCTTGGAGAAAATACGACACAACGCTTCACAAGGTTTTTGTTTTCTTTGTGAGAGTACAGTGAGATATATTCTCTATGCATATGGAGCTAGCGCAGTGCTCGTCACTCTGTAGTCTCAACACACAGAGAGGATGAATGGAGCCTTGTATAGATATGGGAGGCAGCTTGGATGATCCTATATTACTTTTCGCCCACTGAATTCTTTCCTCTGATGCGGTTTTCTTTCTTCTGTGCTTTGAGGACAGGCGTAATATTTCATGTTGTATCATCAGACGTTTCAGCTCCTGTGTATATAAAACCTGCAACGGGCAAAAAAGCACAGCTCTGTGGTGTCATGTTTTTTGTCACTTTTACAACTGAATGCCAATCCAATCCCCGGGCCCCGACCACACGCTGTGATCCAGGGCCCTGATCCAGACGTTTGGAGGCCCTTCAGTCATTCAGTGTTGAGCGAGCACCCCGTAGCCTCCATGGTTCTGACGGGGCCCCCCCCTGTGTGTCCTCCGTAGTGTGTTCGCCCCCCACGGAGCCGGAGAACGGGGGCTACCGGTGTCACCCCACACCCTGCCATCGCCTGGCCCAGAAGACCGTCATCGAGTACTTCTGTGACGAGGGGTACGCCCTCAAGGGGGACTACAAGTTCCTCACCTGCCAGAACGGGGAGTGGGACGCGCCCATGCAGATCAGCTGCCGCCTCAGCCAAGGTGAGGCCCTCTGAGGTTCAACCATCAGGCTACATGCACCAACACGCACCCATCTCACCGATGGTTACTCAAGCATCCCGTTCCAATGAGTGATAAGTGTGTATTTAAAGGAAGTAATTGCTTCTGTGAAAACTAATCACATACAATAAATCATAGCATCAGTTCCCTTTCTGGAAAAACAAGTCAGAACTCCCCCGGTTTAACCCACACTGACGTTCTCCTACTAACTGGGTCAGGACCAGGGTGTGTGTCTGCCTGTGTTAACCGTGTTCTCTCCTGCTGCAGACAGGGAGCCCACCTCTCCGCTGGGCATGCCCGCCCTCTCCATCGTGGCCTCCACCGCCAGCTCTGTGATCCTCATCCTGCTGCTGGTGGTGCTGTTTGTCCTGCTGCAGCCCAAACTCAAGTCCTTCCACCACAGCAGGTGAGACACACACACACACACACACACACACACACACACACACACACACACACACACACACACACACACACACACACACACACACACACACACACACACACACACACACACACACACACACATTGTCATGCATACACATACACACGCCCGCAGACATGCACACTTGCACTTTCACTCGTGCACATACCAGGGCTGGAAACCGGTTTAAGGAACAAAAACCAAAAAAAAACCGGAAGCAAACAATATTTTAACATAAAACAAAAAATGTAACAAAAAACTAAATCATTCTCACTGTTCCAGAACAGAACCGTTCATTTCTCTAAAAACGGTTGACAGTGTTATTCTTTTGTTTCAATCCCTTTCAGGGTAAGTTGTTTATTTGGGTACATCAAATAAAGGGTCATAAATGGGATGACCTTATCATAACCTTAATCATAGTGGGAGGGTACGACAGCTAAGCTGCAGAAAGGACAGATTTCAGAATACTTTTTTACCTACTGCAATTGCACTTTATAATAACTCCCCTTTTTAGTAAGGCCAGAAGAATTCATTTAAACTTTAGCTTGAGCTGCATGTATCAAACTTATATATACTTATATATTATGCTTATTATATACCGGTATATGTATTTTTTATTTTATTTTTTTGCACCTGTTTATTGCACACCTGTTTATTTGCACACCTGTATATTTGTACACATTTTGTGCTGTTATCTCTGAGTAACAGCTACTTACACTTATGCACATGGAGCATCCATTCCACTTTTTCTATCCTAGGCTAGGTATTGTGGGCTCATGGTTTTGTTGAGGTGGGATGTGTATCTATACATGTGTTGTTTTGTGTTTTGTGTATGTATGCTGGCTGCTGGAACACCTACATTTCTCTGCTGAGATGAATAAAGTATATCTTATCTTATCTTATAAACGTGGTCTTGTAGGTGTGGTTTTGTGCACTGGCGCGCACATGTGTTACGGAGGCAGAAGTTTCAGCGAGTTACAACTTTCGAACAGCAATTACATTTTTTATTGTCTCAGTTTCACACCGTGGTGAACACAGATCAGGAGCCGATGAGATTCCAGTACAACGCACTGCACCACAGACTGCTATTCATCTGCTCTTTTAGTCCTGTTCAATGGCCGCTTGGCCGGCGCGAGTCCTTGGTTGATGAGTTGAACTGAGATCATACATGCTGACTGATGTCGGCCCATTGGGGATGTGATGAATGTAGATCACAAGCCCGACGAGACACACAATGGTGGATGTTATTCATTCATTTAAGAACATTCAATCATAACGCCATTTGCTGCCAGTGGGTTGACTGGTGTCTGATACGCTCATAGAAACCCTTCAGAATCAAACACATGGATCGAAGGGATCATGGACTTTTTAAACATTAATGTGGTTTATAACATTTTAACCAGACGCCCACAGAAACTATTTCACGTTTCCATTCATTTATGGAAACCTTGCTTCAAGGAGATGGATCTGTTTTGACATGCGGCTTTAAGCAAATACAACAGCCATGACTGTCGTTTTGAGAACCAATCCAAACACCGGAACAGCTGCGGTGATATCTCGGCAGCCGGTTAGGCGAGTCAACGTTGCGTGACTATTGAAAAACAAAAGTATGAAAAAGTCATTGAACCGGGCCCCGGGTCGCAAGCTGTCTCAAGCACATTTCCCAGCCACCCTTCCGTGATTAAAAAGCTCTAACACTTTGTTCCCGCGCCCGGAGACCTTTAGTCGTGCTGCCACCCGGGGATTGGCTGAGGTGGCCCTAACGAAGAGCTGCCCACCGGACTCCAATCAAGTGCACCGATAGAGCAGGCAATGTGGAGGCATGCGGCCCTCATAGCCGCTAAAAAGAAGAAGAATGCAAAGATGTAAATGCCCGAATAGTCATGCCCAGGCCAGTAGGTGGCGATAATCTGCCCTTTGAACAAGTCAAATACCACAGAAGAACGTTCATTAAGAAATTATTATTAACAAAAATTAACAAACATATGTTCTCACGAACAAAGAAATCTGCGGTTTAAAAAGCTCCAGCTTCATCACACTCCATTGTCAGCCACCGAAAATATTATTTCTTGTAGGCAGGAGGCCAAAACACAGAGAAAATACAATGTTTTCAAATATGTCTGTGTACGTGCGGGCCTAACCTGGTATTCTGTCTCTCTCTGTGTCTGTCTGTCTGTCTGTCTGTCTGTCTGCCTGTCTGCCTGTCTGCCTGTCTGTCTGTCTGTCTGTCTGTCTGTCTGTCTGTCTGTCTGTCTGTCTGTCTGTCTGTCTGTCTGTCTGTCTGTCTGTCTGTCTGTCTGTCTCTCTCTCCAGGAGGGAGCAGGGCGTGTCTGGCCAGTCGTGCTCCATCATGGTGGAGGGCGTGCAGGTGGCGTTGCCCTCCTACGAAGAGGCGGTGTACGGCAGCGACGGCGCTCGCAGCAGCCCTCCGCCCTCTCCTCCTCCTCCTCCTAATCCCCCAGCCCAGCTTCCGTCCGAGTCCCGGGTCCCCATCGTGTTCTCCGAGGGCCCGTTGCCACAGCAACACCAGGGGCCTTCGGAGGCGGGACCCTCTAGAACCCGCCACCAACACCACCAGAACCATCACCACCAACACCAGCTCCACCACAGAGACTTGGACCTCTGCCTTCCCTCCACCTCCTCCTCCTCCTCCTCCTCCGCCTCCTCCTCGTCACGCCGCCACGCGGAGACGGTGCTGGTTCACCAGGCGCCCCACCCCTCCTGCTCCTCCTCCTCTGCCTCGTCCTCCTGGGCTAGAGGGCCCTTGAGGGGGGCGTGCGCGGCGCCACTGCCCCTCCGCAGAGACTCCGACAGCAGCGACCAGCACAGCCTGCTGTCCATGGCCTCGGGTGACGACTACTCTGATGGTGAGTGGTGATGTGGGGGCACGCTGTCTGTGCGCTCCCTCTCATGAAGGCAGCCGTACTGCAGCAGGGGAACAGGGTGTCCTCTGAGCATCTGACTGCTCCACTCAGCAGAGGGAAATCAACTGTTTATTCTACCTCACTGGTCTACCTAGGCAATCTAAGCTAAAGAAAATAAAGTCTAGAAATAATTATCTTCTTCTTGTGGTCAAATTCCAAATATCGTCATGGTTTATGTCGGGACAACGTTTAAGTTCACGAAGTGGTTCATGTTTATGCGTTTTTCCGTTTATCAATATTTGAATTCGGCAATGCTGAAGAGATGTTGGCCAATGGACAGTGCTGTTTGGGTAGGTTCCTTTTTAAAAGGCGTGAGATTGAGCCACAAAAAGTGAAGTGAGAAAAGAAGAGCACTTAAGAAATAGTATGAACGCTTGGCTTGGGTTATGTTCTTTGACGTTTAGCCTCACTTGGGTTGTTTGATGTAGTCTTTCTTTATTACCGAATTCTCCTTCGTAGATCAATAAAGCACTTTTGTGTACTACTCTAGTCTTGCAAGAAAGGTAACCGGAGAAAGGTATTTCAACTGGAACTGTGTTTAAACAGCTAGTGTCAGAACAGCAGCAATTCCTGGAAGACAATGTCCCTGTAGCATATATCAAGGAGCTTTACAACCAGCACTAAACTCACTCCTCCGTGGTATTACACATAGCCGAGGGAGTGAAATTACAAATAAAGCACTCTGGGGTTATGCCGTCATTTTTGTTAATGTTGTTGTTGTCTAACATGTCTGATGGCTGTGTTTGTCTCCTCCCCCCCCAACAGATATTCCTCTGCTGAAGGAAGCATGACGCTTGGAACCCAGAGACCCCCTCTTATCTGTCACCCCGAGCTCTCTTACTGCTGATAAGGCCTGACTGTGGATCTCCACCAGTCCCCACCAACACACACACACACACACACACACACACACACACACACACACACACACACACACACACACACACACACACACACACACACACACACACACACACACACACACACACACACACAGACCGCAACCAAAAAGAAGAAGAAGCAAACCGCCCGCAAACGTCCTCCTTCTCTCCACCCCGTTAATAGACTCTTGCCTGCTGCCACACAGACATGCATATCGAGTGTGTCCGCCCCAGTATAAACCAAACTCTCCGTCTCTCTCAATGTGTGTGTGATGATATACAAGCAGAACGTTATACAACAGGTTGTGTACTTTAGGCTATGCATTGCTTCACCTCATCCATTGCTTCACCCCGGCACGCCCCCACCCCGCCCGTATCTGGCCGGTCACATGTGGATCTATCGACTCAAGCGAAGCGCTTCTTCGAAGGCTACGATCGCTGATGTGGCTCTAAATAAACCTGCGTCACTACACGCGCAACTACAAAGAGCAAATTAGGAAAAAATACAAATCAACGACTTGTTGATTCATATTTCGTATGACCAAGCTCTTCGTGGAGCTTGGTCATAATGGAAAGTTGGCGTCCTCTGGTCTGGGAGATGTGTGTGTGTGTCATGCATGTGTGTGTGGATTTGTATGTGTGCGTGTGCGTGTGTGTGTGTGCGTGTGCGTGTGCGTGTGCGTGTGCGTGTGCGTGTGTGTGTGTGTGTGACCCCCGGATTTATTTTCGGATTCCTTTTCATTACTTTCTGCACCTGATTGTATTTATTGCTTGGGTTGTGGGGCTCAGTTTGGCGTGCGTTGGTAGTTGGGGTTTCCTAGAGTTAAAGGCGTGTGTGAGTGTGTGCTTGAGCATCCAGTCATCTTTTTCGGTCTGTGCCTCAGAAAGGCGAAAAAGAGCGAGCTGTCCACTCGTGTGGCCGGCTGCAAATGGGAAACAACTAATTGGCGTAAGTCCCCAGCAACCGTCTACTGTAGAAATTGAGAAGAGTGTACGATTTGTGTAGTGCTCCCCTTCAAATAAAAATATGGAATATGTCCGTGGCAGTAAGTGGCCGGAGCAGATGGGCTCACTTGAGGACTTCTCAAGGACTTGACTCTCTGTTCTGATGGAGTCTGCATCCTCAGATCCTTATCGACACTACTGCAGCTGGTTGCAGTAAAGACAAAAATGGTAGAGATCAAGATGTCCTTTTTACAGATGCCGAGTGTGTTTGAGAACCATTATCATATTCATTATCAATCACCTTCCTTTTAAAAAAGGTAATAAGTCTTTTTAACCGCTTGATGCACGTTTTTTGGGTTGACCCGGTCCCTCTGAAAACCACATGACTTTATTGGTGATGTCCATTTCCAAATGAATATCATGTTTTATGATTCTGTTGTCATTACGCAGTTTTTTTTTCTCTTGACACAGCCCTTCGTCGTCAATGGCTACATTATTGCAGCTAATGTTGCCTTAGACTTGTACATGTTTATTTTTGCCTTTTATTTTTGGTCTGGTTTCTATTGTTAAGCCTTTGTATTTTTTTTTCCTGCAATACAACAATGCAATGTCTTCTGTGTTTCCAATGGCCTTACTTACATTATTTTTTCTATGCATAACAATGTCTTGTTTGTGTTTTGACGGGTTTGCTTTCTTTGTTTCATGTGGTTTTCTTATGTTTCAGAGGCCACTCAGAAAAAGCACCTCTTTGTCCACGAGGCTTCCAGACGCTGCAGGGCCCCCATAATCATCACTAGTCCTTTCTGCTTCTCATTAGCTACAAGGCCATTTAGACTACATGGGAATCCGATATATATATATCTATACATTAAGAAGATTGAATTAAAACTTTGCGTCCAGAAGCACTGTTGTACAGTGCTGCTTTCCAGAGAAACGATGAGAAAAACATGTTCTTAATGATTCTGCTTCTCACTTCTTTTTTGCTTTGGTTTCCTCCTCTGTACCTGACAGTGGGTGTCAAAATAGTAATTTAATATTTGTATAAAGTTTAATTTAATTTTACAGTGTGTATATAACTTTCTAATTAAAGCTTTCTTTTGAAGTGGTGTCATTTATTAAACAGTGTCATTTATTAAACACCCTGCATTAGCTACCAAGTCAGCCGAAACCATGGGGGGCTGAAATAAATATATCATTACACGTATTTTATTCTATTCAGTTGCAGTTTAGTTAAGGTACAGAAGATCCGGGCATGGAAGCATATGATTCACCTGGATAATAACAATGAACCCAACAGCCCGTTTCAGAGTCTTGCTTATACGTTATTTATTTATTTAATATGAAAAGGCCAGCTCATTCAGTTCGAAATCTGAAAGCTTATGCTTAGCAGGGTTGGTATGGTATAAATCGGAAAGCTTATGCTTAGCAAGGGTTGGTATGAATTAGTCTCGGTGTATCCAAATCACACAAGCTGCAACACGCACTATTTTATTTATTGATCCCACATCCAACCGCGCATGCGGGCTTGTGTCCGACCGCCCCCCAGCGGCCAGATAAAGACGGTGCACGCGCTGTATTTAAATGACGATTTCTGTTGAATAAAAAAGCGACTCCATTTTGTGGGGAGGTTGTTTGCTGTTTACTCGCGTTCAGACAAGGAAGCGTTGCGTCCTTTCTCCGTAAAACAAAAGGTACGTTGAACACACTGTAGTTGCTCTAAAACGTGTTGATATGACCAAAAGGTCAAGGTCTTTGCTATTTTGTTGGGAAACCGATCTTTAAATCGTCTTTGGGTGGAGCTATTAGCTATAATACACGGGCCTTTTTGTTCAGGCCTGTATGGCGGAACCAGGCACGGTCAACCTGGCTCGCCATTCAACTCATTCCCACGATCAACCATATATTACGTCAATTTTAGCCAATACATTTTTTTAACGATAACTCAACGTGGCTGTTTATCTCCTTCCTTGGTTTCGCAGAAGACTCTGAACATGAGTGGTTGTCGTATCTTCATCGGTCGCCTGAACCCCTCGGCCCGGGAGAAGGACGTGGAGAGGTTCTTTAAAGGGTACGGCCGCATCCGAGACATCGACCTCAAGAGGGGCTTCGGCTTTGTGGTGAGTCGGGACACTGAATCACGGGGTCTGGCTCTGGTGCTGCTGCTGCTGCTTTTGTGGTAGTTTTGGGCCTGAATGGAGCTTTAATTGAGCTATGCACCCCCATGTTGTGCAGGAATTTGACGACCCCAGGGACGCGGAAGATGCGGTCTATGAGCTTGATGGCAAAGAGCTCTGCAACGAGAGGTGAGACCCAAAGAAGGCCTAGTAAGGTTATACACCGCGTGATCAGATGCGTAGTTAGGCGCAGCCATTGTCTCTGTAAACATATGTTTAACTCGTTATATATAACGTTATACATGGCAAGATTCTGTCTGTGTTCATTTGTTGGATTGTAAATGCAAGTCAAATTTTGTTTTGTTCATCCCTAGGGTGACCATTGAGCATGCCCGTGTGCGTCTGCGTGGTGGGCGCGGCAGGGGTGGCGGAGGTGGAAGTGGTAGCGATAGAGGAGGCGGAGGAGGACGCTTCCCTGATCGCTATGGCCGGGGTTCCCAGGATGGTCGCAGGTACAGTCAACGTTAGGCCAGAACCACACTACATTAGTATAATTTATTGAGGGTAACCTGCTCGTGGGTATACCGGTATTTGGCATTGAATATTTCCAAGAGGAAGCACCAGTCATTTGTGTTTGCAATTGGCTCTTTGGTGTCTTTGACCTTATGTCTATTGTTATAGTGTGGTGATGAATTCCTTGCTGTAACAGTGCAATCATTAAAACATTGTTAAAACTGTTGCAATGCCAGTCTGGAATATACTACAGTCTTGTGTTGCAGCCCTTCAATCTGACGGGTCTTAAAGTGACTGGTCACAGACAAGCCGTCACCATTACACGTGTTACACTGCATACTAATCGTCCCAAGTCAATGGGTGATGTTGAAAACTGTATTTTTATAGAACTGTCCACCTTATTTGTTGTGCTAGGGTAAATTCAGAACGGACAAGCTTCCTGTCTGTAGTTATTCCTTCGCCATTATTCACGTTCATGCTGCCTTTCAGTCGGAATCCTCCTCCGATGCGGACGGAGAACCGTCTGATCGTGGAGAACCTGTCGTCACGGGTCAGCTGGCAGGTGAGCCTTCGCAACACGCAGCTGGTCATGCCCCAGCAACGCACAAACACACTAGACTCAGGAATGTATCCAGAAATGAGTTATTGTTCATCCAAACTAGTATGGATAATATGGTCATTTTTATTTTCAAAATTGTAAAAATCCTAAATTGAATGCAAATTTGATAAGCTTCAGTGAAGAGGGCAGATTCAGCAAACACAAAGCACAAAATTTGTTCCAATTGTTTTCCAACGTTTTTAACCAATTCTTCACCCCTTTATTTGCCAGCCTCACTGTTGTGTCGTATGGAAGAACTCGCTTATGGTGACCCTGTCTGTTGGTCCTTCCCTCTGGGGTTGAGCCTATGCTGTCACGCCAATGTGTTCCACTCATGATTGACGCCCGCTGGCCATTGTGAGCGATCGCTCGCAAGCAGGCACGCGCCAGTCTGTCGCACGGCCCTCCCCGCCGCCCGGTGTGTTCAACTGAGGCCCGGGCAAGGTCGTGTCCCAGGTCGAGAGAGAGAGCGCGAGGTGTGGGGAAAGAGCAAACAGAATGTCGTAGAGAGGAGAGGCAAGAGCAAAAAACACCCACCAAAACAGCTGGTCGATGGCGATGGGTTCCTTTTCGAATCCGAGCGTTGGGTCGATCGATCTCTACCTCAACCTGATCCCGACCGTCCTGCACTGGTGATCCCGCACCCGTGGCAAAGAGAGAGGGAGAAAGAGAGAGAGGGAGGTTCGAGCCTGAGAGAGAGCGAAAGAGAGCGAGAGTCGTGCAGAGCGAGGAGCGAGCGTGCTTGAGTCCCTCGCTGGTGCCCCGGTGGATAGAATCGCCTGTTTGTCCCGAGGTATTGGTGGGCTAGGAGAGCCTGTGGCCTACCCCTCCCCCCACACTGTGGGGTTCGCTCTCAGGTAGTAGTTTACTCTCTTCCACCCTGTTCACTCTCTTTATTTTTATTTTTATATATTTAAATTTCTTTTTTTAAAAACAAACAAAACAAATTTAACGATCTTTTAATATATCTATATCTTTCTTTGCCTATATATTTGTATATACATAAAAACAAATGATTGAATGTTCTTATAATGCACAAAATGAAAGGCGGGGTGCCAGGTCGGAAGCGGTTCAGGGCGCAGAGCCCTGTAGAACCCTCCCAGTCTGGGGGGGAGAAGGGGGCTCCCCGCGCCACACTGCTGCCCCAGGCGGCGCCTCTGCGTCCTCCTGCCGCTCACCTCTCCTCATAGCCCTCAAAGTGACCGGGTCCACGAAGCTCTCTGGCAACCTAATGCGCCTGGCTCCGTTTTCCATCAACCATTTGGCAATCGATGCATACTGGCATCCGATAAACCAAACCCATTAATTCAGATGTTACTTAAAAAAATTAAATGAAACAATAACAGGCTTACGTTAACATTTTGTTCAGACCTGCTGATGGGACGTTCTTGGACCCTACGTCGTTCCTAATCTGCCTAGTAGCCTATATAGTGCTCTCAAGTCTATCTAACCGCCTCTCTCTTATGTTATGTCCATTGATTTCACTTAGTCAAACATTTTTGCAAACAACAAATTGAGTGTGGCCATGTCCCTTGGTTGCCCGACTCACTTGCCCCCCTTGGTGTTCACGTTGTGCGGTAGGACTTGAAGGATTTCATGAGACAAGCAGGGGAGGTGACGTTTGCAGACGCCCACCGGCCCAAGCTCAACGAAGGGTAAGGGACCAACGAGGGGCCTCTCGCTCGGGGTCTGGGGGAATTGATACATTTGCAAAAGCAACCCAGTTGTTGGTTAAAGGACTCGAACATGAGTTTGTTAAAACATCTTAATCTCCATTTGCAATGACTCATCTCATCACCCTCCCACACTTTTTCTTTTCATTGGACAGGGTGGTTGAGTTTGCCTCTTACAGCGACCTGAAAAACGCTCTTGAAAAACTGTCTGGCAAGGAAATCAATGGAAGGAAAATCAAGTTGGTTGAAGCAGCCAAAAAGAGGTTGGTTTCTTTCTTTTCCCGTCTGCTGCTGACGTTCAAACTTTATAGGCTTTGATGGCTTGTCTGGTGTCATCATTTTTTTCAGTTCATTTGAAGGTTAAAACTGTAATATCCCGGCCTATGGCTCTTTAGTTAAAGGACGATAACTCTTTGGTGATGAAACCCTCCTCCATCTCTGCCGACGGCACTGAAACATCCGTCACCCTTTTCATTGGTAGACGGCTGTTTCAGTGAAGCCGTGGTTCAACCAGCAGACCAGTATTGGTGTTTCAGGTCTAGGGTCTCGTATGCACGCCATGCATATTGGGTTTCATAGGGCTGTAGTCGTGGTGTTTCCTGTCCTCCTGTAACACGTGGTTATCCTCCATCAGGTCCCGGAGCCGCTCCCGCTCCAACAGCTCTTCGCGTTCCCGTTCCCGTTCCCGTTCCCACGGGCGCTCCCGCTCCCGCACGCCGCAGGGCTCCCGTTCTCGCTCCCGCTCCCGCACTCCCCGGCCGTACAATCGCTCCCGCTCCGGATCACCTCGAGGTGGGTCCCCGCGGAGAGGTGGGTCCCCGCGGAGAGGTGGGTCCCCACGAGGAGGGTCCCCACGCAGGGCTTCCCCACGAGGAGGGTCCCCACGCAGAGCGTCCCCACGGGGAGGGTCCCCTAGGGCAGGGTCTCCACGGAGAGCGTCCCCACGCGGAGGGTCTCCACGGAGAGCGTCCCCACGCGGAGGCTCCCCACGCAGAGCATCACCTAGAGGAGGCTCCCCACGAGGAGGCTCCCCACGCAGAGCATCACCTAGAGGAGGGTCCCCACGAGGAGGGTCCCCACGCAGAGCATCACCTAGAGGAGGCTCCCCACGCAGAGCGTCCCCTCGGGGAGGGTCCCCACGCAGAGCATCACCTAGAGGAGGGTCCCCACGCAGAGCGTCCCCTCGGGGAGGGTCCCCACGCAGAGCATCACCTAGAGGAGGGTCCCCACGGAGAGGGTCCCCTCGGGGAGGGTCCCCACGCAGAGCATCACCTAGAGGAGGGTCCCCACGCAGAGCGTCCCCACGGGGTGGATCCCCACGAGGAGGGTCCCCCCGTAGAGCGTCCCCACGGAGAGGGTCCCCGCCCTCGGCCGTCCGTGCCGCCTCCAAGGAGCCGGCGGTCAAGCGCTCCACCTCCGTCACCAACAACAAGGCCGGCGAGACGGCCGCCCCGCACTCCCCCCCGCCCGCCCAGCGAGCCTCGCGCTCCAGGTCCCGGTCAAGGTCCCGGTCCCACTCTCGATCCCGGTCCAGGTCCCCGTCCCCCGATGGACGGCGCTGAGCGGACCGGCCTACCCCACACTCTGTCACATGCACACATACGCGCTCCCACTCGTTCACCCCCTGTCCAAGGAATGGTCATCACAGCCTTCTCCCGTCAGTGCGGCTCTTTGTCACAGTTTGTAGTTACTGGCAGCTGTAGCATTATGGTCTGTTGTGGCGATACGGTGGGAGCAAGGGCGTGGAAGAACACTGAATACACTCACCCATCCCCCTGCAACACATAGAAACTCACACACTCGCGCACACACACATTTTTATTGATGGTTCCGCTTTCAGGGACTCGATGAGGCCAGATGTTGATGAGCGATGCGCTTCGGTTACTTAGAATGCAACTTTCTTCCTGTTTTTTGTTTCCCCCCCCCCCCCCCATTTGTGCTCAGAGGTCCAGTAGAGAAGATGTAGGCTGACATCCCACCTTGTCTCTGCCCCTTCCGTTTAGGTTCTATACAAATGTGTGGGCCTGATTTGACTTTTTTTGTTTCTTTTTCATGATCTATCAATGTATGGTCATGGTGTCATTAAAAGTAGAAACCATGCATTTGCTTTGGATTTTTGTATATTTCTATTTGTACTCTGACATTTTTTTAATTTACGAATACGGTCCGAGGTCTTTCATGTCGAATTCTGTGCATGTTTCCAGTTGTACTTGGCAAAGGTTGGTCTGAAAAAAGTGGTTGGATTAAATGTATTTGACTTTTCTATTGACTATTGGACTCATTTAGTTCTTTGGGTGATTTGCATTATGTAATATAGTACATATCTGCACTGCATCAGTCCAGTTATTAAATGTATTCATGTGGAGTCTACATAACTCCACTTGTACACATTTTACAACTGGTTATAACTCGATATAAAGGCTGCACCCATCTCTATTGTAATGTTTATGTTTAGTAAAAGTCCAACCAAACGAACTATGAGGGAGTACTTCAGCCACGTTTCAATGACCGTACCTAAATATACCCCAAATTGACAAGAATGCACATGACGGTTGAAGTCAAAGTTGTGCTTTTGAGTGAGAAGTCTCTACAAATGCAAGCTTTTTATCAAGTTATGCAATTCATGAACAATGCAATAACCGTAATATTCCTTTAGCCTTCATGCTGATAATTAGACCAGTTCTTGACAAACCCGATATGGCTTTCTCCATTCTGCCACGGAAAGATGAGGGGCAACTAAAATAGGAAAAGCTCAAACATTTTCCTCGGTTTTGATAAATATTTATTAGGCCTAAAGATCACTTCAATCAAGAGTACATTTACATACCAAAAGTTCTGAGCAACCAAAGCATTGTACTTCCATCTGACTTCTATACACATTAGGAGGTAGTGGACCCAACTGTGACAAATGTCACTAAGGCGAGAGGGCACGTGCTCTCGACAGACGTCACCTTTTCCACTTCAAGCTAACCCTTGTCAACAGGATCTTGCTTCAAGGTTTCTAATTCGGGGAGTGTCTCAGGTGAGTGTTCCCTAACCACTTCAACCCCAATGTAGTCGTCTGTTGGCTGGAACAGCTCCTCCGCTGCAGCTGTTAGCAAAGGAGAAAGTTGTGGTGACGGCACACTGTCAATAGACGCCCCTCAGAAGAGGTGAAAGCTTGAGGTGTGAATGTTTGTGATTTTTAATGAGACTATTAGATTCCTCTTACCTTTATGCTTGGTCTTGTACCTCTGGTAACATCTGGACACCAGAATGAGCACTCCAGCCTCCATCAGCTGGAATAGGATGTAGACTAAAGGGAATATAGAGAGATTCCCGATGACTCCTGGCGGGAAACACAACTTCAGAATGGCGTAGGCCAGCTGGATGTTCTGGCAGCCCGTTTCCATGGAGATGGTCCTCCGGGATCTGGGAATAAAAATTGATCAACAACGGGCCTACCTACAAATAAAAGTTATGTGATCACCAGGATAATCAACCATCCCCTAAAGCACAACCAATTGCCTGATGCTATCAGTGAGTGGTTACCATCACGCGGTGTCAATAATTGATCAGCCTATTTATAACGTTTTGGCCGGTATTGGCCGTCAACTGCTGCGAATAAGGCCACTCCTGTTATGAATTGTCAGTGTCTGAATTATACTTTTGTTCAACACTTCTACTTTGCTGCATCGATGAGGCTTCGACTGGCAATCCACTTGTTTGCTTGATTGATCTTCCATGGTTTACGGTTGGGGTTTATACTTGACCCTTGTGTCACCGGAGGCATTACCGTTGCTATTTTTATTATAATTTATAACCACTTCAGGTTCAGCGTCGGTTTGCATTCATGGACCGACTCCAATGAGCCTGGGAAAGAGCTGCACCTCACTGCCCAATCTGAGGTCGGCGTTATCTAAAAAGAAGTCAGCCTGCCGTCACAAACTCAAAAGGATAGCGGCGCCCATGTTTGTGGCATCCAGGGCAAGGAAGCGCTGAGAACTCATGTCCTATACATTCATGTCCCATCAAAAAAAACAAAAACATTAAGGTCCTCATTGCGCTCGGTTTGTACCACGGGGCCCTAATGCGACTCACCGTCGTCATCAGGGTAATTTATATATATTCAGGGGACTCACGATTCATTGAGCTTGAACATGGCAGCGAGGCCGTATCCCAGGATGAAGCCGATGAGGGGCATCAGACTGCCGATGGCGATGAGGGAAGGACTCATCTCCAGGAGGATGTGTTTACCCACAGTCATGACCGTCACAGCGACAATCAGCAGGATGGCTACCGTCAGGACACCCAGGATAATCTGAAGGGTGAGGCAGAGAGAGCACGACACCAGGCAATAGTTAGGTGGTGGGCCGGACGTTTAAATACATTGTAAAGATATTAGAAAGGATTGAATTGATATTATTGTAATATAAGCTACTTGGACATTTAAGAAGCACTTCCAAAGCTACAGTGAAAATCCAAACTATCCTGTCCCATAATCTGTATGTAGGACCTCTCTCTGTAACTATATCATGAACGATCATGCCTTGCCATCATGTCTTGCAAAACAACTTAGTAAGTAATGTTAAATTTAGCGTCAGGGAGATCCATCCTGGAGTTTTGATTTAGCGCCGTGCGTACGGACCTTGGAGGTGGAGCGGGTCCACTGCGGCCTGAAGTGGGTGATGAGGATGCCGATGGTGCAGGGGACGATGGTCAGCACCAGGCCGAGAATGATGCGGCCGTAGGGCACCAAGCCCACCAGGCCGGGGAAGCCCTGGCAGTACACGTACAGCAGCAGAGGCATCATGGCCAGAGCCAGCACGGATGAGCAGGACGTCATCACGATGCTGTGCAGCGGGGGGGGGGGGGTCAGACAGGGCGGGGTGTCTATAGGGTTATTACCCCTAAGGTCACTTTAAAGGACTCTAGGGCTATCCCAGTAACAATTAAGATTTGTGGTTTTAATATAGGTTATGACCATTGTAGAATTATCACTCCATAATATAATGTGATAACAGTTAATAGTTTGAGAACCATTGACACATCTACAGCTGGACAAAATGGTTCTCCTGTGTGGACTATCTGTATTGTAAATGCTGTCTACCTTCTCGCCTGCTCTGTCATTTTGTCTGTCTCAACTTTTGGACCCCTATTAGCACACCTTGCTGGCTCTAGGCCAGATAAAATATGTATCGACCTGATAAATATTGGATCAAGGCCAAATGGGATTCAGGCAGGGTGAATGACCGTGCGGTGGACTGTAATCATCGGCATGCATCTATACGCTACACAGAAAGTCTGACCTTTGTGCATGGCATTTCCATCTTCCACTGAGTGAAAGTTGAAGTTATTAACAGACATGTTAATAACTAACCCGGGATACAATCACCCCATGTGTCGCCAGAGAGAACAATGTCACAATGGATAAGGCCATTGGGTTAATAGACAGTGTAATATCAATTATGAATTCATATATATTACTCCACACACAGCTATAGCATACCTGAGGTTCATGTCGCCCTGAATGGGCAGCGTCAGCATGTTGGACAGGGTTCCCCCCGGGGAGCAGCCACAGATCATCACCGCCACCGCCGGCAACGGCTCCAGTTTGAACGCCTGAAAGAACCGACATCACAATGAACCGACATCACAATGAACCGCCTGAGATGCTGCTTGGCTGTAGAGCCAATATCTATGTATAAATATTAAAATACTATCGCATTATGAATCTTTGGTTTTCCGTCAGACACGTGTGATAGTACTGAAACGTAGTGAATAGTATTGTTATTGTGGTATATAAATAGTAGGTTTATGGTGGTTGTTATCAGCCTATGCCAACCTTGGCTAGGACAAATGCCGAGAGAGGCATGATGCCGAACTGAGCGCCTGCTGCTAGGATCATCCCCCTGGGTCTCTTCATGTGATCCTGGAGGAGAAGTGATTAAAACAGCTTTATGGCAAGACTCCTCTCAGAATGAGAAAAATCACCATGAAGATCAGCACTGAATGGTTCATATCCTTTACATAGTATATGACCTCTAGGAATCCCCCAGGAACAAGAAGATCCTCAACATCACCTTGATCTTGGACCATTGCATGGTACAGCCCAGCGACACCATGGTACAGAACATGGTGATTGGCACAACGATGTTGAGGATTTTGTCAAGTAGTTGGAAAAATGGTGTTTCCAAAGCACCACTGCTGCTGCCGTTGGAGTAGCTGCCATTTGGCCACAGGTCGTTGTGCTGCCATTCCTCATCGTAATCCATCAGACTCTGCAATCCAATAATTTAATAACACCCTGTTTAACACAGGTTTGAAAAGATGGGATTATTCATGTGATCAAATATGGCAATGTATCCCATCATTTGTGCAATTTGAGTTCAGCAAATATTAAGGCCTACGTGAGTGTGATACGGATAGAGATACTGGTCAGTGTCATTATATCAACTATAACTGAACCCAAGGAACATAAACAGTGGAATACATAGGTTAAAAAAAATTCAATCAAAGTACGTTGCCTGCTTAAAAAAATATATGTGCGATTAAAATTAACTCTCTGTTTTAGTCTTTTATCGTCCAATTTGGGTTGTGGGTGTGCCTCAAGAACCCTCGGCTCCACCAGTGCTTCTCGTTGCCCCGTGTTGAGCGAGCACCGGGGAGAGCTGAGTTTTCGGTCCCGCAGAGAATGGATGAATTTGGCCTTTGAAATCTTAAATCACTTTTTGCCAAGAATGCTTGCTTTGTACGGATCTACTTATTCTGATGGTCCGATATTCATAAAGCACCCTCAGTGTACTTCAGTTAGATTGTGTGCACTTTATTGCACCAAACATAAAACAACTACCAGTGTGCAGTTTTTTGTATGTAAGTAAAAAGTAATTGCCGACAAATTAAGGTCCAAAGTATTGTAGCTGTGACAACCATGTGAGAATGTGTGAAAACATTTTGTGTTGATATAAATACATTCAAATCTGTCAAAGTGTGAATTATTTGAACCCTATATTTAATTTGCTGTTACATTTTTTGTCTGTGAAAACCATTGATGTGCAAAGGTTTGCACATCAAAGGTTTGCACCGACAAAAAAAGTTTGCAGCTGCACATCTAATTATTTGTGGATTAAAAGGTGTATGTGTAAATCCCAAGTTAATTTATGAGTATAAACCAGGGGTTTCCAAACTTTTTCACCTCAAATAGACCCAAAATAGATGACTTCTGGAGAGAAAACCCAGAAGTCTCGCCCGGGAGACACCAAGGGGGAAAGAACTTGAACGTTTGAAAGAACAGAACCAACCCTGATTTTTAAATGGAAAAAAATATATATTTATTTTTTTATCTTTTTTAACATCACAGCACTTTGCTGATTGTTATGATAAGTTCCTCATCACCTCATCAGAGACTTTAGTTTAAAGTTGGACACTGAGGAGTAAGATGTATACACTCACTAGGTCAGCTGGAGTGGGGAGGGAGGTCAGGTAGGCCTACATTAAGTACACAGAACACAACCAAATCTCAGCATTAATCACTCCTATAATAACAATCACAACAAACATCAGAAACATTTCACTTGCCTGCTAAAATACTTCCTGTTAAAATACTGTAGGCCTACGTCTGCTGAAAAGTCGCTGGGTGGAAGAGTGTGTTGTTCCTTGTGTTGTTATTGCTGTTTAAAGTGGTATTGCATTAGTCAAAAGCCTTTCCCGTTATGCATGGTGGTTAAAATGCTGTATTAAATAGGTTGGCTCACCAACGTCTATTGGCAGGCCCTTGTAGGCGTTTAAAAACGATGACCTCCTGCCAGAAACGCCTCGACATCCGAACTGAAAGTTAAATGTAGACCAGGAACAGCACAGAGGTGCTGCGGGGGGTGTGCTGGGGCGGCATGTAGCTCAGGTAGAGCGGGTTAGCTGGTAACTGGAAGGTTGCCAGTAGAAGGTTGCGGTCCCCTGCTCCCACTAACTGAGTGTCAAGGTGTTCCTGAGCAAGGCACTCAACCCTACCTGCTCCAGAACAGCTTGCATGGGTCACTCCGCCGTCGGTGTGTAAATGTGTGCATGAATGGGGGAATTTTAAGCAACGTTGTAAAGCACTTTGAGTGGTAAGAAAATCGCTATATAAATACAGTCCATATACTAAAACAACCACCGATCTCAATCCCAGTTGATGCCGTTTTTTGTGGTTGTTAGTTTTTAAGATTTTGGCTATTCAACAGATATGCAAGTCCTCCGGTACGGTGCAGCCCGCAGCGTCTGAGCTGAAGAGAAAGCGGAGCAGAAAACAATGCTCTCCTGCTTTAATCAGGGCAATTGTTTCACAGAGCATCGTTCATGCATACCTCTCCTGCTTGGGATAGTGAAATGCATTTCTAAGTCATAAATATTCCCCATATCGATTCGCAAACACGTAGGCTATTATGGAGATGCCAGAGCAAATCAAACATGTTTGCATGTTCGTCTGGTTCCATATATACTCTCAGAAATGAAAAATATATAGGCTACATGAACTAAATGTAACCGCACAAATAATGGTGCGTTCCAGAGCCCATCCAAACCAGTGGGACGTGGGACTAAGTCCCACATCCCATTGCTTTGGATGGGCTCTGGGACGCACCATAATGATTTATTCCCTCGTCAACGATTAGGAACCTACGTGATGTGGTTTTGCGGTGATCCCAAACGTTACCATTGTCTTCCTTAACATAATGAATCATTATAATAAACAACGACAGCAAAACTAGCCAGCCCACTCTGGAAAAAAAAAAAAAATAGACAATAAGTTGACTGGAAAGGAAGCACTGATCTTTTCTAAGAAAGTAGGCTCATGGTTTACTCACCCGTTAGGTTAACTAATGTAAAGACTGCACATGCCACACAAGCATTAGAGCCTAGACAGAATAATAAACAAATTTTGATTGAAATTATTAGCAAAAGGACATTCTGATTACCTGAGAGGAATGAGGATTCTGCAGTTTTAAACTCTGGCACAAATTGGTGTATCACTGTGTTATGAAGGACGGTGTAGGAATACATTGTTTTGACTGTCTTGTGTGGGGGGAGGGACCTCAGGCAGGAGCGCGTTGCGTTAATTAATTGTTCGCAGGCTATATATGTCTGCCGGCAGCGAAGACAGCTCAGCGGGCTACTGTAGATAGGGCAGGGGAATATAAGCGCGCAGGCGGTGCGGCTTCCAAGTTAGGGGTTCTCCGATTACGCTACTTGTCGGAGGCCTCTGTGTTTGTGTCCATCCATGTTTGTGTGTGTGTGTGTGTGTGTGTGTGTGTGTGTGTGTGTGTGTGTGTGTGTGTGTGTGTGTGTGTGTGTGTGTGTGTGTGTGTGTGTGTGTGTGTGTGTGTGTGTGTGTGTGTGTGTGTGTGTGAAATGTCTGAGGCAGAGGAGAATGCTAGGCCCAAAGATGTGAACGGCGCAGGTGGGGTGGAACCGCCAAGAGCTACTGCTCGTCCAGTGTTTGTGCCTGAGACGTTTACCTGTAGGCCTACCCAGGGGAAAAAATACTATAGTTTACTACAGCATTTACTACAGTATACTATATTACTATAGTATACTATAATATACTACAATATAGTGTGGGATTTACTATAGTAATTTTCCAGACATTGTAGTGTACTATGGTAAATACTATAGTAAGTTAATACACAGGGTAGTATACTATAGATTACTATACTATACTACAATATAGTGTGGGATTTACTATAGTAATTTTCCAGACATTGTAGTGTACTATGGTAAATACTATAGTAAGTTAATACACAGTGTAGTATACTATAGATTACTATACTACAATATAGTGTGGGATTTACTATAGTAATTTTCCAGACATTGTAGTGTACTATGGTAAATACTATAGTAAGTTTCTGTAGTATACTATAGTTTACTGTAGTAAAACTACTATAGTAAGGTTCAAAAACACTACAAAATTTACTATAGTATATATATAGGGTGTGCTATAGCTTATTTACTATAGTAAACTATATAATTTTCTGTAGTATACTATAGTTTACTGTAGTAGTACTACTATAGTAAGGTTAAAAAACACTACAATATTTACTATAGTATATATAGGGTATATCTCTCCTGGAACCGTCACCTTATCGTGGTGGAGAGGTTTGCGTGTCCCTGTGAACCTGAGAGCTGTGTTGTCTGGAGCCTTGTGCTCCTGGTAGGGTCTCTCATGGCAGAGTGGTCTCAGGTGAGGGGCCAGACTAAGAATGGTTCACAAAACTCCAATGAATAACGAAAAAAGAGGAGATGTGACCCGGCCCGGAGGAAGCCCGGGGCCCCCGTCTGGAGCCAGGCCCAGACGGAGGGCTCGATGGCGAGCGCCTGGTGGCCGGGTTTGCCACGGAGCCCGGTCGGGCACAGCCCGAACAAACTACGTAGCACCCCCCCTCTCTTCATCCCATGGGCCCACCACCTGTGGGAAGACCCGTTGGGGTCGGGTGCGCAGCCACATGGGTGGCAGCGAAGGTCAGGGGTCTCGACGGACCAGACCCGGGCGGCAGAAGCTGGCTCTGGGGACGTGGAACGTCACCTCGCTGTGGGGAAAGGAACCGGAGCTTGTGAGGGAGGTGGAGCGCTATCAGTTAGATCTGGTGGGGCTTACCTCCACGCACAGTCTCAGCTCTGGTACCGTACTCCTGGATAAGGGTTGGACTCTATTCTTCTCCGGAGTTGCCAAGGGCGTGAGGCGCCGGGCGGGTGTGGGGATACTCATAAATCCCCGGGTGAGCGCCGCGGTGTTGGAGTTTACCCCAGTAGACGAGAGGGTCGCCTCCCTGCGCCTAAGGGTTGTAGGGGGGAAAACTCTGACTGTTGTTTGTGCGTATGCACCAAACAGCAGCTCAGAGTACTCGGCCTTCTTGGAGACCCTGAATGGAGTCCTGTATGGGGCTCCAGTAGGGGACTCCGTAGTTCTGCTGGGAGACTTCAACGCCCACGTGGGCAACGATGGAGACACCTGGAGAGGCGTGGTGGGGAGGAACGGCCTCCCTGATCTAAACCCGAGCGGTCGTTTGTTATTGGACTTCTGTGCTAGTCATGGATTATCCATAACAAACACCATGTTCGAACATAAGGGTGCTCATAAGTGTACCTGGTACCAGAGTACCCTAGGCCGAAGATCGATGATCGATTTCGTGATCGTGTCATCTGATCTGAGGCCGCATGTTTTGGACACTCGGGTAAAGAGAGGGGCGGAACTGTCAACCGACCACCATCTGGTTGTGAGTTGGATCAGGGAATGGGGGAAATTTCCGGATAGACCTGGTAAGCCCAAACGAGTAGTGCGGGTGAACTGGGAACGTCTGGAGGAGGCCCCCGTCCTAGGTATCTTCAACTCACACCTCCGGCGGAGCTTTTCTGGCATTCCTGTGGAGGTTGGGGGCATTGAGCCGGAGTGGGCGGTGTTCAAAGCCTCCATTGCTGAAGCTGCGGTGGCTAGCTGTGGCCTCAGGGTCTTAGGCTCCTCAAGGGGCGGTAACCCTCGGACACCGTGGTGGACTACGGTGGTCAGGGAAGCCGTCCGACTGAAGAAGGAGGCCTTCCGGGATATGATATCCTGGAGGACTCCTGACTCGGTTGCAGGGTACCGACAGGCTCGAAGGGCTGCAGCGGCTGCCGTGTCGGAGGCTAAGCAGCGGGTGTGGGAGAAGTTCGGAGAGGCCATGGAGAAGGACTTTCGGTCGGCACCAAAGTGTTTCTGGAAGACTATCCGGCACCTCAGGAGGGGGAAACGGGGAACCATCCAAGCTGTGTACAGTAAGGATGGGACTCTGTTGACCTCAACTGAGGAGGTCGTCGGACGTTGGAAGGAACACTTTGAGGAACTCCTGAATCCGAATAACACGCCCTCTATGTTGGAGGCAGAGCTCGAGGTTGATGGTGTTTCGTCGTCAATTTCCCTGGTGGAGGTCACTGAGGTAGTCAAACATCTCCGCAGTGGCAAAGCCCCAGGGATTGATGAGATCCAGCCAGAAATGCTAAAGGCTCTGGGTGTTGAGGGGCTGTCATGGTTGACACGCCTATTCAACATCGCGTGGGAGTCGGGTACAGTGCCAAAGGAGTGGCAAACCGGGGTGGTGGTTCCCCTGTTCAAAAAGGGGGACCAGAGAGTGTGTGCCAATTACCGGGGTATCACACTTCTCAGCCTCCCTGGTAAAGTCTACTCCAAGGTGCTGGAAAGGAGGGTTCGGCCGATCGTCGAACCTCAGATTGAAGAGGAACAATGCGGTTTTCGCCCCGGACGTGGAACTACGGACCAGCTCTTCACTCTCGCAAGGATCCTGGAGGGGGCCTGGGAGTATGCCCATCCGGTCTACATGTGTTTTGTGGATCTGGAGAAGGCGTATGACCGGGTCCCCCGGGAGAAACTGTGGGAGGTGCTGCGGGAGTATGGGGTAAGGGGGTCTATCCTCAGGGCCATCCAATCTTTGTACTCCCAAAGCGAGAGCTGTGTTCGTGTTCTCGGCAGCCAGTTAGTTTCGTTCTCAGTGGGTGCTGGTCTCCGCCAGGGCTGCGCCTTGTCACCAATCCTGTTTGTGATATACATGGACAGGATATCGAGGCGTAGTCATGGTGGGGAGGGGTTGCAGTTCGGTGGTCTGAGGATCTCGTCACTGCTTTTTGCAGATGATGTGGTCCTCATTGGATCATCGGCCTGTGACCTTCAGCACTCACTTTATCGGCTGGCGGCCGAGTGTGAATCGGCTGGGATGAGGATCAGCACCGCTAAATCTGAGGCCATGACTCTTAGCAGGAAACCGGTGGATTGCTTACTCCGGGTAGGAAATGAGTCCTTAGCCCAAGTGAAGGAGTTCAAGTACCTCGGGGTCTTGTTCGCGAGTGAGGGTACTATGGAGCGTGAGATTGGCCGGAGAATCGGAGCAGCGGGGGCGGTATTGCGTTCGCTTTACCGCACCGTTGTAACGAAAAGAGAGCTGAGCCGCAAGGCAAAGCTCTCGATCTACCGGTCGATCTTCGTTCCTATCCTCACCTATGGTCATGAGGGCTGGGTGATGACCGAAAGGACGAGATCGCGGGTACAAGCGGCCGAGATGAGTTTTCTCAGAAGGGTGGCTGGCGTCTCCCTTAGGGATAGGGTGAGAAGCTCAGCCATCCGTGAGGAACTCGGATTAGAGCCGCTGCTCCTTTACTTAGAAAGGAGTCAGCTGAGGTGGTTCGGGCATCTGGTAAGGATGCCGACTGGGCGCCTTCCTTGGGAGGTGTTTCAGGCACGTCCAGTGGGGAGGAGACCTCGGGGAAGACCCAGGACTAGGTGGAGAGATTATATCTCAACACTGGCCTGGGAACGCCTCGGGATCCCCCCGTCAGAGCTGGTCAATGTGGCCCGGGAAAGGGAAGTCTGGGGCCCCCTGCTTGAGCTGCTCCCCCCGCGACCCGACCCCGGATAAGCGGATGACGATGAGGAGGAGGAGGAGGATATATAGGGTATGCTATAGTTTATTTACTATAGTAAACTATACAATTTCTTCATGTGGGTAGGCCCTATAGGCCGTGAGTAGTCTGATTGGTCAGAGCAATTTGATCCGGCTGCAGATCTGTATAGAGTGGCGAAGTCACGCCCCTTCCGGTAGGGCTCATGGTGGGACCTATGAGATCGAAAAATATGAATGGGTGTCAATGGAGAGAAAATAATTATTTTCTGGTCCCAGTCTTTATATGCCCTGGATTACACATATGTTGTTTGTGGATTTAAATGATAATTTTTCATGCAAAGAAAACTAAAAATGTTCGTGAAGAAGTTTGATAATTTTAGGTTTTATGTGAGGCCGCTTTGTGAACTACAGCTCTTCGCTGCTCTCGACGCATATGATATACGTCAACACACCCGCCCTTGGAACTCGGCACAGAGATGGCGATCTCTCTGCCCCACTTCACCGCTTTTTCCCATGGACATAATAAAGGAGGATAAAAGCACGGGGAGGATAAAAGCATCGAAAGAGGTGAAAACCATTATAAGTCGGGGCACGTGCAGAGTTTCAGTTATGCCGATGGGAAGATTGTCGGTCTTCTCCACGCCAGTCGCAGGGAGCGTGACGTCACATACGAGCCGTGTAGTCTTTCTCGTTGTGTTTTCTCTACAGCCTTTATCTGAACAATTGCACAATAAACGGTCGAACTCTTTGCATGAAAAATTATCCTTTAAATCCACAAACAACATATGTGTAATCCAGGGCATATAAAGACCGGGACCAGAAAATAATTATTTTCTCTCCATTGACACCCATTCATATTTTTCGATCTCATAGGTCCCATGAGCCCTACCGGAAGGGGCGTGACTTCGCCACTCTATAATTGGGATAAACCCTTACAGCTTAAATTCATGTTTCTTCTACTCTCTGGGCGTGCTAGAGATATTTAACAGGTGATGCTAAAGGAAACTACACATTATTAAAAGCTGCTGTGGCCCTGTGACATTAGCGACGTTGAATCTGGCTACTTTCACAGCCCGCCGTCGCATGCATAATGAGACTGCCAGGGAATTCGGAAATGCCCTGAAGCGTCTCGCCACTAAAGCTTACCCCACAGCTGATATCTGCACACGTGATAGGTTGGCTAGAGATCAGTTCCTTGCACATTTTGCAACTGGTTACTTCCGTATCAACCTGCATAGAGCAAAACCTAATACCCTACAGCATTGGTTCTCAAAGTGCGGCCCGCGGGCCAATGGCGGCCCGCGGAATCATTCCTGGCGGCCCGCAATGACATACATAATTATGTAAGTAATAAAAAAAATAAAAATAAAAAAAAAACTTTTTTTTTTTTATCAATATTAATTTAAACAAATATAAATAAATATAAAGAGAAAATTCGACTCTCTCTAGCTTTCAATTAAATCCTTTTACATTTTTTAGTTTTAATCCGGCTGTACATTACTTTGAAAGGGTGAACCTCAGTTTCATGATTTAGACCTCACTTGACCTCACTCTCAGAGGTCCACGGTGCGGGTGCAATGTTTTTTTTCACCACTGGGATGCTGACGGCGTTTCCCGCCAACATTTTTTTTCCTTTGGCGGCCCTCAGTCAAATTTTGGGTTCCTAAATTGGCCCTCAGTTGTCAAAACTTTGAGAACCCCTGCCCTACAGGGATTCCCAAAGTGTGGTACTCGCACCCCCAGGGGTACTCAAGCTGCCACCAGGGGGTCCGCGAGATGAAAAATGTAATGGCGGTCTGGTGTAATATTACACAATTACAGTGTTGTTTTTTTAAGTGGGATTTTTCGATACAATAAAAAAAAAGGAACAGTAAACATTTCCTTTGTAATCCCTTTTATTTTAAATAAAAAAACTATATTTTAAACGTAGAAGAAGACAGCAGCTGCTGTCTTCTACATTTTCAGTTAGCCTACACCAAAACAGCTTTGGCTCGATATTATCTTTATCTTTGGACGAATGTTTCAGGAATATTTAGGCCGTCTGGACGAAGTTAAAGGCCTACATGCAGGTTAACCGGGTACATATTGGCAACAAAAGGCACTCAAAATGTGTATCATTTATAAAATGTCTCAAATAGTTTTAAAGTCCAGTTCTTGTTGTTTTTGGCAGTAACGGGTGTTTTCTAAGACATTCTCAGCGATGACGTGACGTTGGGGAGACGTGGTGGAAGGTCGCCTCAGCCTAGTAGGCTACTAGAACTATGATGTCTAAGAGGTGGCAAGAACCACAAATAACCTGTATGATGGCCCACAGCCGTTTAATTCCGTCAGAAGTGAGAGGGCGTATGAGGAATTGGCAGTCTGTGAAATCCCCCCTAGTTAATCCCTAATTAAATATTACCCCGGCCCCGACGTTGTGTTCAGATTTCTGATTAGTTATCCCACGTTTTGATGGTAGCCTACTAGCTCCAGTAAGTAACAACATCTTTGCCTAGTATAATGGGCTGACTCATTAATTCCCTCACTCTCCACGTCAAGCTGGTGTGTGGTGAGCGGTCTGGCGCAGATTGGCTGCCGTGCATCATCGAAGTGGGTGCTACACACTGGTGGTGGTTAGTGAGGTCCCCCCTTCTCTGTAAAGCGTCTTTGAGTGTCTAGAAAAGCGCTATATAAAATTAAATCCATTAGTGTTAATTTCTAAGCTTTATTTTACCCAGTGTGCGAAATACCCTTCAATATTCGGAGGTCCCCATCAGTGATGCCAGTAATAACGCGTTACTTAGTAACGCATTACTGGCCTCAGACCACTTTTTTTCAGTAACGAGTAATCTAACGCGTTACTATTTCCAAACCAGTAATCAGTCCGGCAGCTCAGCTCCGGGAGTACAATCCCTTTACTTTCTACTCCATGTCTCCTTCTCCCGACTTCCCTTCGGCGGCAGCTCCGGCGGGGTGAGCTCGGCGCCAGAGAAAGGGATTGTACTCCCGGAGCTTAGCTGCAGGGCTAGCAACGAGTTCCCCCCGCCGGAGCTGCTCGTCCACTGGTCCACAAAATCTTAGCGATACTCTGATTGGAGGGGAGTGGGGAAGTGGGAGGTAATATTCAAATGTGCCCCCTTCCTACGTATAAGGGGGCGCCAAAACTGACTTGCTCGTTTGGTAGCTGGAGGCGGGCTGCTTCCAGAAATGCGTATCTCACTCAAAAAATCATGAACAGACTTATTTTAAAGTTTGTATGCGTGTGGGAGCACCATCTCCCCACAACAACACCCCAAATCCCAGGAAAAGTGCTGTTTTCATAATATGTCCCCTTTAAAATCACTTTATAATCAGTAAAGTAACTTTTTTAAAGGATTACTTTTTCAAGGTAACTGTGGCAACACTGGTCCCCATCTCCCGATTGTTGCGCAATACCAATATACATTTTGCAGCAGATAACATTACAATATTTCCTGGATGCAAGACAATCAGTATTAAGCCTACATGACAACACACACACGCACACACTTAGAATTTTTTGATAATACGATATTCTATATATTTTAAAGCAACACTGACATAGGAGGCTGCATTGGCTAAAGTTGTTTGGATTCACGTTGATTTACAACAAGGAGGGGCAAAGTTGTGCATTACAATGCCAACAATAATTGACACCAATCTGGTATACTTAGAAGAGCAATCAACTGAATAAATGGCAGGTATAGCCTATCGGACACGCTATCAGTGCACTTGCAAATGAGTGCCTGCAAGTATGGTGGTGTGACATTATTTCACCATCAATCTACCGCAAATACGACCAGACAGATGTACATTGAACACATAGACAAAGCACTTAAGCACATCGTCCAACCCGGCAGATGCTGACAGACAGACCACAACAAGCCAAACATCACCACGGCGGTGTTTTTGTCCCATCCTGCAGAAGTAGTGGCTGTGCGTCAGTGGCCAGTGCCCAAGAATCTGACGGAGGTGAGGAGCTTTGTGGTTTCAGCCTCTTACTATCGGAGGTTTGTGAAGGGTTTTTTGCAGAGATTGCTCGCCCCCTACACCAGCTTACTGAGAAAGGCAGGCGTTTTAAATGGACAAAGGCATGCCAAACAGCCTTTGAACAGCTTAAACTGAGTTTAATATCAGCCCCTGTTCTTGTATTTACTGATCCCTCTATTACGTAGTTCTTCAAGGAAAGTGATCGAATCCAAAGGAATAGCTTTAAAGAGACTTTATTTGTATAAAGTATTTTCGGTATGGTAAACTGATACTCTGAAGCAAAGAGAGATTGAAGATGTATCTTAGCACATGCGAGTATTCTCCTAGCTGATCAAGAATTCTGAAGACAATACTCGATCTGTAGGCTGTTATGGTCTGAACAGCGCGGTCCGGAAGTAGTGGGGGGAGCCGATGTGGGGTAACCCTCGGTTTTCTCGCCTGGTCTGTGGTGCTGCCTTCTGTGGCTAAAGTATTTATTGCAGCCTTCAGTAAGGTCTTGCTCCCCTTGTGGCTATGTATGGTATTTACGGCTTATATGTTTGGTCCTACTTCATTGGGTCTATGTGTGGGTAGCTTAGATTCTTAAAATACGTAACGCCTCCAAAACATTAATTTTAGATACAGATGCTAGCGATGCAGGTATTGGGGCTGTGTTGACACAAGAAGGGGGTGATGTGAGCAGGCCATAGCGCATGCCAGCATAGCTCTAACTAAACAGGAAAAAAAATACGCAACGACAAAGAAGGAGCTGTTAAGTATGGTTACTTTCATAAGGCATTTCAAACACTATTTGTTGGGTAAGGAATTGGTCCAGCGGACAGATCATAACTCCTTGAGGTGGCTGCATCATATCCAAGGGTTGGAGGGACGGTTAGCCAGGTGTGTGGAGCAGCTGGCTAGCTTCCATATAAAATTGTTCACCGCCCGGGACGAGTGCATGCAAACGCAGATGCCCTTTCTAGGCTGTCTGCTTACCGGCAAACTCCTGTGGCCTCTGAGCCAGCCCCACAGACACGAGGGGCGCCTGTTATGGCTGCGGGGCAAACTATGCCTCCCAATGTAACCCTAGGGTGGGAAAGGGATGAGTTGGCTCTGGCTAGTAGAGGGAGGGACTTTTTTGCAACCACCGGATGATCTGAAGAAGTATGCGCCCGTGTGGTCACAGATAAAAATGCAGGGCTCGCGATTGGTGAGTGTCTCCCCGAAACTCCCAGACAAAACAAATACATTGTAGTTATTTGTTTTGGATTGTTTTGGATTACTTTTCAAAATGGACAGAGGCGTTTCCTCTTCCTGATCAGGAAGCCGAAACAGTGGCCATGTTGTTGGTCGAACAGTGGGTGTGCCACCTTGGAGACCCCTGGATAAGCAATACTGATAAGGGCCGCAACTTTGAATCTTAGTTATTTAAGGAAGTGTGCCAGTTGTTAAGCATTCATAAGACCAGGACGTCAGTTTATCACCCTCAATCCGATGGAATGGTTGAAAGGTTTAACAGAACACTGGCATCCACGTTGTCTCTCTTTTTACAGATGAGAACCAAGCTAACTGGGATACCCTGTTACCTTATGTGATGATGGCTTATAGAAGCAGTGTTCACTCCAGTACTGGGTTTACACTGTACAAAGTTGTTTTTGGGAAAGTGTGGCTGCCTCGACAGATGTGAAGGGGGAGATGTTGACAGAAGATTTGAGCACCCGTCCGAACCCCACTCCACCCCCTCCTTCTTTCTAATACCGTGTTGCAATCTGCCTCACGAGGCACACCTATACTCCTGTGAGGACATGAAAGGATACCCCACCTTTTGTTAGGAAACCACTGGTTAATTAGACACCACTGGTTGATAGGACGCCACTGGTTTATAGGATGCCACTGGTTGATAGGACGCCACTGGTTTATAGGACGCCACTGGTTTATAGGACGCCACTGGTTTATAGGACGCCACTGGT
>NC_082402.1:12309248-12501748 GCF_031168955.1 Gadus macrocephalus | reverse complement strand
GAAGGGATTGCTGTTTCAATCCCTTCAGAAAGCGCTGTGTCTGGTGTCTGTAGCTTTAATGTAAATGAGCTGCTGCCCATTGACCAATGAGCTGTCAGACAGAATCACAGCATGGAGAATGGATTGTTGCCGTTTGCGGACTCCTGGAGCTCTATAACTGTATAATATACTATAATATAATATAATATAATATGGTATATTATATCTAATATCACGGCCAAAAGCTATGTGCGTCTCGGATGATATTATGAATCATAAAGACTGCGTCTGACGTCTCTGGCACCTCCACAACAAGTAAAGACTCGCAGTGGGGGATATCTCGGCCATGGTTGAGAAGAATTGGGGGAAAGGAACCCTTGGCCTTGACTCTCTGAAGTGCATGAACCGCGACACGGAGGACAAAGGTATTGTACTCCGGGAGCTGAGCTGCCGGAGCTCCCGGATTGCCGCCGACCTCCCCCTCACCGGACCTGCCAGCTTCGGCGGCAGTTCAGCTCCCGGAGTACACCGCCGGAGCTGCCGGATCGCCGCTTAGACGCCGGCAGCTCCGGCGGCCGAGTTCCCCCCCCGCCGGAGCTGCTCGTCCGCTGGTCCACAACATCTTGGCTATGCTCTGATTGGAGGGGAGTGGGGAAGTGGGAGGTAATATTCAAGTGTGCCCCCTTCCTACGTAGGAGGGGGCGCCAGAACTGACTCGCTCGTTTGGTAACTGTACGCGGGCTACTTTCAGAAATGCATATCTCACTCAAAAAATCATGTACAGACTTTTATCAAAGTTTCTATGAGTGTTGGAGAACCAGAGACCCAAAACAACACCCCAAATCCCGGGAAAAGTGTTGTTTTCATTATATGTCCCCTTTAAAAAAAATCAGCACAGACCGATTAAGAAAAATCGAATGATTTACTTGGGATTTGGCAGATTAATAGGATAACTTTGTTTGGGAGGTTATAGGCCCTGTCGTATAAATTTAATCTTTCATTTTATGCATAGTTTCTCCGTAATATGAATACATTAATGAATTACTTAATTAATCGAATTAACTCTTGTATAAGTGCTTCGTGACGTAGGCCTTGGTCATTGATCAATCCACCTTCTCCAGTCTTTTCTCTATTGCGACACTGAGCGAAAGTAGGGCCTCCACCGGCAGCAGTCCCCGCGCCGCACCTGGTGCAGCCGTGACGGAAGCGATACACAGCAAGACCCTGCGAAAGTACACCCACTCGAAGCCGCCATGACGGTAAGTCCCTGTTGGTGGTCGTTATTTCCAGCCATGCATCTCCTTCATACTAGTGATGGGTCGTTTGCGACCGAATCAGTTCGAATGAACAAATCTTTAAAAAGAACGAACCGAACTGATTCTTCTCTCTCGTTCGTCTCGTTCATTCTCAGACTCGACACCTCCCATACCCACTTGTCGCTGACTCGCTGTTCGTTCACTAACTGTGAGTGGTCAAGAGGCTTAGTGAGCGAGCGTACGATAATACGATTCAATATCAGTGAAATGCTAAATGCATGCTGTCTTTGTACTTTCTGTGTCATGCCAGATTAATCAAATATTTGAATGTCTCATCAATCTGTCTCGTTCTTTCACGGTTCGTTCTCCGGCCGGAACCCCCACCATCATTGCTCAATCAAGTATATTATCTTGCTGATATGTTAAACGTCCAATAATCAATTACACCCCCAATCCCGCTGCGTTTTATTAAAGTTGTAATGTTGTGTTGATTGATGACCGACTTCCACGATCCTCCACAAACTGAATCAAGGAAAATAATCATTGAATCCATCACTACTTCATACTCACTAATTATTTCCTGATCAAATTTAAAATAATGTTTTGATTGCTAGCTTGAAAACCTTTGATGTAAAATTATTGGAGAAATGTGCAAAGGATTTAGGCTAAATCCATACATTGAGATGGCAGGACTGATCCTACACTCGAGGTAATTGTAGAACTGCTTTTCAAATGACCGTTGTCTTAGAGTGAGCCGGAGACCCCCAGCCCAGTGGGAGGGAGACCCAGCCCGTCTGAGAGGTTCTATCAAGGACACAAACTGCCCATGTCAGCGGCTGGTAAGGTTATTGTATTTATTATGTGTATTGCAAAAAGGTTGACTGAATAAATCTATGTTAAATGAGTGTTGAATATGTGTGTGTGTGTGTGTGTGTGTGTGTGTGTGTGTGTGTGTGTGTGTGTGTGTGTGTGTGTGTGTGTGTGTGTGCGTTTGTGCGTGAGATGACAGAGCTGCTCTTTAAAGGCACCCAGTGCAACTTTATGCAAACATTCAATGAAAAATAAACATTCAATTTCTAGTCTTTTTTACACGTAGTAAGTTTCAATAACTCCATACCATTACATATCGACATTCAAGGAGCACAGATGAGACGTCGTTGTGTGGTGAGAACTGATAGAAAATCGTAAACAACAACAATCGCCGGTGGGGAGAAGCCTGCTTTATTTATTGTAGGTTACAAAAAATAAAGAAAATGGCGGCATTGTTGTTGTTATCGATTTTGTATCAGTTCTCACCACACAACGACGTCTCATCTTTGCTGCTTAAATGTCGGTATGTAATGGTATGGAGTTATTGAAACTTACTACGTGTAAAAAAGACTAGAAATTGAATGTTTATTTTTAAGCCTCGAAAGTTGCACTGGGTGCCTTTAACGAGCAGTGTAGTTCGAAAAACTTTGGCTTGGTTCTTCAAAAAAACAATCTCTATAATGATGTACAGAGGCCTTGGAGGCCTTTGGTAACGGCATGACCAAATATGAGCAGAAGGAGATCAAAGGCTACAATGACATCTGGTTCCTTGGTCTGCATGCCATGAAGATCCAGGGCTCAAGACATACCGGGATCTTCAACCATGGCTTTGACAATGAGCAGTATTTCTATGAGCAGGTAACTTTATGTTGACGGCAATATTTATGACCGATGGTTTTGCTTTGTGTGTAAATAATTTAATTTAGTGAATGAAGGCACTGAGCAGGAAAACAAACACCTCTCTGTTTCCGTGTAGATTGTGGAATAGTCTTAATGCATCGCAGTTCGTTTAGTGTTTCTGGCAATATATATAATTTATGTTTTATTCAATGAATGTGCATTTGCACATACATTACAATAAGGTATACATTTGCAGTACAATGTACATTTTGTAATTTTACCTATGCAATAACATAGATTGTGTCAGGTGCACGAAACTGACTTTGTATTATTAAAATAATGACAATAATGACATTTTTTGTTGATAATTATAATAATAGAATCAAATTATAATCATAATACTAGTAATATACATAAAAAAACAATAACCTATTTTCTACAGGTCTCTAGGGATCATATTGCTTATCGCTATGAGGTGCTTGGTGTTCTGGGGAAGGGGGTCTATGGACAGGTCCTCAAGTGTTTTGACCACCAGCACAATGAGCTTGTGGCCCTCAAGCTCCTACGCAACCAGCCTAGGTCAAATCATAGAATAAAGAGACACCTGCACAGTACACAACAAATACATAGATAAAGAACGGTCACATTACAGCAAAGAAGCTATGATAGAGACGGTACCATTAAATCACAAAGGTCCAACTGGAAACCTCCCCAGAGTCTAAGTTGATGCCATTAACCTTGATCTCCTTACATGGCTTTAACATTCGTATGAAGAACACGGCTTCAAGGGGGAAATACACTTCTGCTTAATGTCACCGCCGTGGCCTGCAGAGGTCGCCGCCCTTGGTGACGTGCACGACCTTAACCTTTGTGTCGTGTTCGTTTCTCCCCCCCTTACTTTGGTGCTCCCGGTCAATTTTGAGCGGCCTGTTTTAACTGCCCTTACAAAAACAAAAAAAACAATGATCATTACCAAATTTTATTGAACTCCCTTTTAACCTGTAAACAATGTCTCAGACTACTGGTTTACATCAATAACTGTGTGTGTGTGTGTGTGTGTGTGTGTGTGTGTGTGTGTGTGTGTGTGTGTGTGTGTGTGTGTGTGTGTGTGTGTGTGTGTGTGTGCGTGTGTGTGTGTGTGTGTGTGTGTGCGTGTGCGTGTGCGTGTGGTGGTGGTGGTGGATTTGTGGTTGTGTACTATCTGATGGATGAACACAATCTAGGATCACCCATTCATTTCCTATGGCGGTCATTTTTGACCGGGAAAACCACAGGTGTTACAAAGTTGACTAAACAACTTAAACTTCAATTAAAGTAGTGATCAGAAATTATATATAGATAGATAGATAGATAGATATATACTTTATTAATCCCGGGGGAAATTCAAGTATCCAGTAGCAGCCGAAAACATACATAAAAACAGTGCAGATGAATGTGCAAAAATACAGATATAAATAAATATAAATAAATAAATAAATAAAATGTCCATTGTTGTTATCTATTGTCCTCCCTGCCTTTACTGGGAGCTGTTGTACAGTCTGATGGCCAGGGGGACGAAAGAGTTTTTTAGTTCATATGTTCAAATGCCTAGTGCGGAGGATATCATAACCCCCGAGACAAATAAATGTAAAACACAATATTTATGATTGATTGAAATGGAAATCGGTCAGATTTGACCCGAACACCACAGGAAGGTTAAAAGGGACATATTATACCCCCAGGTGTGAGGGGGATTAGCCTTACAAGCCGTTTGAAAATCTAGTCACTAGTGGGCGTGTCTACCTAGATCTGCACTGGATAGATGAGCAACGTTTACTTCAGTCCACTGGGTAGGCTGGTAGAGTGATCTATCCAGCACAGATCTAGGTGGACAAGCCCACTAGTGATGTCATATGGGGCAGATTTTCGAAACGGCTAGTAAGGCTAATCACACTCACACATGGTGATATAATATGTCCCCTTTAAAAAAACTATGGATATGTGGGATCTAGGTATCATAGACTGGGGAAAGAGGAAAGGAGGATCCTCCAACTCCTACGGGACAAGGATCCAGAAGATGACCACCATGTGGTCCATATGAAGGACTTCCTTGTGTTCCGGAAACACATCTGCATTTCCTTTGAACTCCTGGGGTACAAACTGACTTCTTATTTGCGTGTTGGATTCCGTGCAATATGCGATACAGTTAAAGTCTGACTCTCCCTCGGAACTAATGAATGCATTATTTACAGTTCTGACATGCATGCTATGCAGACTAAAAAGGGTGAGAGTGTCTCATATGTGAGGAAGTGCGCATACCCCATCCTCAAGTGTCTTCAGCTGTTGAAGAGAGAGAACATCATGCACAGTGACCTCAAACTGGTAGGAGTCCTGCTCATCTCCCATCTGCACTGTCAGCAAATTATTTTCACCTGTGAGCCATTAGCCCAGCTATACACAGAGTCTCCTTCTTCTATAACTGCAGGCTAACATGGTCATGTCAGACAAGGACCCCAACACCCTCAAGGTCATCGACTTTGGATTGAGCCTGGTTCAGGATGAGCCAAGATGTGGGTCTTATTGTTTTTCTCTTTTGAATCATGAGGAGACGTACAATGTGACAGGATTTTGTTATATGATGGGTTTCATAGAGTTATATTTATCCTACTGGCTTTGTTTCGTCTTACAGACTATAGTCGTATCCAGACTCAGTCGATCCGTGCTCCAGAGGTGACTCTGGGTCTTTTGTGCACCACTGCCATTGACATGTGGAGCTTTGGCTGCTGCTTGATAGAGCTCCTCATTGGAAGAGAAGCGTTCTATGGAGATGAGGAATATGAACAACTCACTCGCACCATAGAGGTAACTGCTAATTAACCATGAGAATGAATGATAATCTGATAATTTATTTAATAATAATGCTGCTTTAAAATTAGAAGACAAAACTAGGGAAAAAAAGTATAACGATGTGAGTAAGATATGATAATTGATCATTTCTGATTTATATTACAAGGGCGCAGATCTCATTACAACCTGTAGGGGGCATCAATGTCACCAACATATATCAAATGAACTGCTGCTGTAACAAACCGTTCAGACCACTGAGCATGATTAAGTTTAAAAGTGGAGTCGGCTTCTATTATAACTAGATTTTCAATCACATAATTCAGTTTGAAATCATATATATTGGATGGACTTTTCACAACTTAGGGTTAGGGTTAGCTAACTCCCCCACCAGGGATCTGCTCCCATGACTTTGTATATTTGTAAAAGTTGACCATTGGGTATGGTTGTCTAATTTCAGATACTGGGAATGCCTCCAGAAGAATTAGTGGCTTTGTCATCACAAAGGAATGTGTTTTTTGGTGAGGATTTTACTTTATGGCATATGATCGAGTTTTCAGTTAACATTACTTGTGATAATGTGAACATGTCAAATGAACAATATGAAATGAACACTGTTAAATCAGTGTGATGCTGTATAATGTGCAGATGAGCGGGGCACGCTGAAATATATCAGGGTCAACAACTCGGGGGAGAAGCTCCTGCCAGGTTCCAAGAGGCTGGAGAGTCTTCTGGGCACCAGCGACCCTGACCTGCTGGACTTTATCAAGCGTTGCCTAGAGTGAGTGCACTACCTGGCCACAGTTGAGCTCATCAGATATGTTTGACTGACACACTAACCATCCTGATGGCTAACCATCCCCCCTGAATGTTTCTACCAACACTCGGTTAACATGAGACATGGTGAATCAAAGTGTCCCAAGGCTTCTGGGTTCGCAGGCTTTTTATGCTTTAATATTGAGTGTGTGTTCATTTTCTTAAAAGTTGGGACTCATCAAAGAGGATGACTCCAGGTCAGGCACTCGAGCATGCCTGGATGATGAAGACTTCACTTGGATGCATGTCTCCAACCCCAGGAAACCCACCAAAAACTGGTAGAATTTATTTTTGGGGATGGATTTAGAAACTCCATTTCCTATTACTATATCTATGTATAGATTGATCATCAAGCATTAACACTGCTTAATGATCAAAGCAAAACATTTGAATTACCAAGAGTCTGTCAAATCATTTGTAAACCTTAATTAATTATTTGTATCGAGAGCCTCATTTCTTTGAATTCACAGTTATGCTGAAGACCCTGGCTGCAGGAACCACACAGCATCTGAAACCAGACGAGGCCACTGGCAGCCAGCCACAGACCATGGACCAGGGGGAAATGGACAAACTGGGGAAGCATGGAAGGACCCTGAGACCCCTGACTTCAGAGCTCGACCCCCTGCTCCCTCCCATTGGTGCGACTGCACCGGCTCCTCCACCAAGAGGCAAGAGGGTAACTGTTACCCCAGATGGTGGTGCAGACAAGAGGGACGCAGGAGCAACCAAACCAGCTGGCCAAGCGGCATGCTCCCGGGTCTCTCCCATAGGCGCCGCTGCCCCGTCTCCTCCACCAAGAGGCAAGAGGTCAACTGTTACCACAGATAGTGGTGCAGCCAGCTTACTTAAAAAAAATTACAATCTTAATCCAACAATGTGAAATCAACAATGTTAAGTCAGTGTGATGCTGTTTAATGTGCAGACGAGGAGGGCACGCTGAAATATATCAGGCTCAACATTTCGGTGAAGAAGATCCTGCCAGGTTCCGATACGCTGGAGAATCTTCTGGGCATCAGAGTCCCGGACCTGCTGGACTTTATGCAGCCTCGCCTACAGTGAGTGCACTACCTGGTCACAGTAGAACTCATCAAATATGTTTGATCAGCGCTTGTGGCAAAATAGTCTACTACAAGGCCGGCGATGTGGCTGAGTTGGCTCACCATCTCCTCTGAATGTTTCCAGCAGCGCTCGGTTAACATGAAACATGGTGAAATGGTCAAAGTCCCAAGGCTTCTGTGTTCATACTTTTTTTTGCTTTAATGTTGAGCCTGTGTTTATTTTCTTTAAAGTTTGGACTCATCAAAGAGGATGACTCCAGGGCCGACTCTTGAGCCTGCCTGGATGAAGAAGACTTTTATACAGTCCCCAGGACGCCCACCAAAAACTGGTAGAATGGATTTTTTTGATGGATTTAGAATCCTATAGCTCTATTTGTATAATCTGTACGATTATTTTTAAACCTAAATCTCATTATTATATTCAAATAAATAATTTGTCATTTCTTTGAATTCACAGTTATGCTGAAGAACCTGGCTGCAAAAAACACACAGCATCTGAAACCAGACGAGGCCACCGGCAGCCAGCCGCACACCATGGACCAGGGGAGATGGACAAACATGGGGATACTTGGAAGGACCCTGAGACCCCTGACTTCAGAGCTCGACCCCCTGCTCCCTCCCATTGGTGCGACTGGACCGGCTCCTCCACCAAGAGGCAAGAGGTCAACTGCTATCACAGATGGTGGTGCAGCCAAAAGCGTAAGAGTTACCTCCAAACCTGCTCGCCAAGCGCGATTCTCCCTGCTCCCTCCCATTGGTGCCACTGCACCGGCTCCTTCCCCGAGCTGCAAGAGGGCAACTGTGACCACACATGGTTTGGCAGCCAGATGCATCGGCAGTCAGATGCATCTGAAACCAAACAAGGCCACTGGCAGTCAGCCTCAGACAACAGATCAGGGGTTAACGGCCAAACTGAGGATACATGGAAGGACCATGAGACCCCTGACTTTAGAGACCTACTCCAAGGTCCTTCCCATTGGTGCGGCGTCACCGGCTCCCCCATCAAGAGGCAAGAGGGAAATTGCTGATGAAGGAACATTCAGAACAGCTGATCGATGGTATTCCCCCTTGTCCCACCCATTGGTCCAGCTGCACCAGCTCCTCCCCAAAAAACCAAGGGGTCAACTGGTGCCATAGATGGCGGAGCAGCCCAGAGCGACGCAGGGACATCCAGACCAGCTGGCCAAGCGGGATGCTCCCGAGCCCCTCCCATTGGTGCGACTATACCGGCTCCTCCACAATGAGGCAAGAGGTCAACCAGTACCACAGATGATGGTGCAGCCAAAGGCGACATCCAGACCTCAGTGCTGCGGACATATTTAACCATTTTACTTACTTTTTTTTTTACTTTTTTCTTCTGAAACTTTTTATAATTTTATACCCAAAAACTTTTTAACTTAATTTTTTTTTTTACTTTTACTTAAAAACTCTAATAAAATAATACAATAAAAAATACATAACACGTGTGTTTGATAGGGGTTTAATATGTGAGTGTTTGATATACGACATCAACTGATGATATATTATTCTCATATTTCGTGGATAAGAGTCTCCTCATGATGGAAGTGCAGGAAGTGCTTCCATCCCTTACTTCTGTAATAGGTCCATAATCACTCGTGACTGCAGCAATTAAGCAGCAGAAACGTATTTCAGATTTTTTTTTTCATGTAAGATGGTTTAAAAAAAGGTAAAATGGCCATGACTCTGCTCAACCAAAAGATGTCAACAACATGATGATGACACTGCGACTTAATCGGCTTCAACGGCTGACACAAACACTGTTCAGGCTAGGGTCGTTAGCATGCCGGCATCCGCAAACACCTTTCTTATAGGCAGGGGCGTAGCCACATGGGGGCCACGGCCCCCCCAGAGGTTGGCCACCCCGCTGGCCTTCCCGAGCATGAAAACAATAAAATAAAAATCCTGAACTGAAACGGTTTAAAGAAAGCTGAAATATATGCACTATTAGTTTGATCTAGCTTTGACTTATTTTTCTTATTCAAAGCGTTATATTTTGACGTTATGAATAAATATTGCCCCCCCGTTGAAAATCAAGTGCCACGCCAAATATAAGACTGGCCCGAGCTGGCCACCACAGTAATAATGTCCTGGCTACGCCCCTGCTTATAGGTCCATGGCGAACACAGCGGTTTGTGAGCTGGATGTTAGCATGCTCCTCTGCTGAAGTTGGGACGCATCGTATGACGTGGGAAGATAATGGTCGTCATAATTTTTCTTTTTGTTACCTAGTGCTCTTATGCCTAATGTTAATGTTCAAGCTACGGACAAAATAAAAAACGTTTTTATTTATCCGACATTTTTCATGCTTTGTTCCGATGCATTTATGATGAAAACGTCGGCCACAACATAATGACATCACAAAAAGAAAGCAAAAATACATTACATAGCAATTACATTTTGGAAGCATAAAGCTAGGAATACATAATGTTGAATGAATGAATACGTAACTGGAATACGAGACTGAATTCAAAGCGAGCAACGTTATTACACGGTGATTGCAGTCAGCAACAACGTTTGCCATTTCTTCAGTTTTTCAAATAATTTCTTGCCCCGAATCAAATGTTTTATTGGTACGTCTGATCGGTTTGGTTCGAGGCTTAAAACTAACGTAGTAAATTAACAGTTGAAACCAATGTTCTTCCAAATCATACTAACATTGCCTGTTCCGACTTGCGACACTGAGGGTTGTTAGTGGAGGCAGATGTGGCCCTAGGCCTCTCAGATAGGCAAGGTGGTGGCTTGGTGTGGAGACAGACGTGACTCAAGGTCTCTCAGGAGGGCTGTGCAGAGGCTGGAGCCTTGAGGCGATTTTGGAGGAGCTTGGAGGCAAAAACTTTCCTGCATCTACTCCTGAAAAATACTATTAGGGGAAACCCCAGTTGAAGAAGGCGGTTGATGCACTGGCTAAGAGAGCGCCATCTTGTTGGTGGATAGCTTGAGAATCTTTTTCACAGACTGTTTGCATGAGGCAGAGTTTCTCTTGCTACTCTTATGAAGATAGTAAATGATCGTGATCCTCTGTATAGACACTTGGCTGCCGTGATGCTGACTCTGCAGAAGATATTCCCATGGCTCAGTGTTCATACTATTGCCCTCCTTCATTTCCAAATCAACACCAACCATCTCTTCACCAGTGGAATCTCTTGATTCAAAGTGCTTTAGCAGTCGCACCACTGCCCGCCCGGCTGCAGCTTCAGAGAGCCTTCGAACTTCTGAATACATTTTGATGACCTCCATACCTGTACTGCCATAGGCATAAAGGCTGTAATGGTATTTTTTCATTGCTTCTGCAATTCCCGCTGCATCAATTCCTTCAAAGGCAGTGTTTTCATTATGTTTTCCCTCTTGGTTTTAATGGCCTTTTGCTTTGTTATCTGACAATCCGTAAACATAATCTGGAAAATTGCCCCATTATTGTCAGCCACAGCCAAGGCAGGTTGTGTTTTACAATAAATGTTCTTAAAAAGGTTCAGCAGGTATTGGCCAGAGGTAATTTGTTTAGATGAAGAAGTTATTATTAGGTGGAATGGAGGCTGTCGCTTCTTTCCTATAAAATGGCATTAACAGTCTACTCTACCCCTACTTGGGCAGATTTGCCCTATCTTTGCATTTGTAACATTATTGTATTTTGAATCAGTTAACACAAGTTCATATTAGTCTCATGAAGAATTCTGTTTAGCTAAATATCTGGTAAATAGTATTTAATGTAGCCTGATAATAAAGGCTCTTATATTTCATTTATTTATCAAGGTTTGTTTGATCAATAACGCAAAAATGGTAATTTAAGATGATAGAGCTTATATCAGCAGTTGCTTATATGAGAGTTAGACAATAATATCACAGATATGAGAATAACAGTCTTTAATTATAGGAGAGAAGGACAAAATATTATTTACATTTTCTTTCTATGGGGGGCAGTAATGAGTCGTCTGCAGTTTAAAGACTCCACATTATCAACATGAAGAAGACTAGCTAGTTGTTAGCCAGCTAGCCGTCGTTACCTTTATCAATGGGCTTACAGTGGCTAGTAGACGTTATGCTATCTAGCTGCTAGCATCAGCACAGAAATAAAAACAACTACATAAACAATGCCGTTCGTGGGATGGTGATGGGTTGTAAGACTACATAGGCTTTGCTTTGCGCAGGAATATACAAACTTTGAAGCTCCTCGGTTTACTGCATGACCCTCCAAATAAACCAAAGGCCTCGATCCGCGGTACTCGAGTAACGACAACCGTGATACGTCGTGACCACTGGATCATAATTGCTGATGCTTCGCTGAACCGTGGTACTAAACACTATATCAACGGGTCCGACAGACTCCCCTGTACACAATGTCACACACCGAGCCTCCTCCTCGGTGGAGGAGTTGTCCCAGAAGAGGACAACCTGTGGCAGGTGAGAGTCAACTAAAGGATAACTAGCTAACCTGCCAATATCATGGTGTTTTAAACTGCCCAGTGACACCGGGGAATGCGAGCCATGGCCACCACGAAGCTGACACGATGTGCCTGTTTGGCTTTTGTTTGAAAAAAACATTATTCAGAGAGGTTGTTCTCTCATTATTATTCGTCACTGGCAGAAGCACGGAGAGAATCTCAGCTAGCCATTTTGTCGTGGTGAAATCACGTGTCAAAACAAACCCATTGGATGGTCTTCACACAAGTCTGTAACGGCTGCACTTAACACTCCCTGACATCCTAATGTGACCCTTTATGATTGTGCTTGCACGTAGGCACAGTGATGAAGCTTTGTGTCAAAGGGCCAGGCATGGACCCCTTGCATGTTATGGTTTTTAAATCTCCCCCCCCCCCCCCCCCCCCCGAATAGTGACAGAACATAGTTACATCCACATAGGCTATAGCACATAACGTTTGGTCTCGTGTTAACAGTTTATTATTACAATGTAATCTAATGGTGCTTTGTCAGTCATTTCCACGTGTTGATTCAATGTAATACCATAATAAAAGAGTACTTCAATAGACAATCATTGCTTCAAGTTGTAATAGTCACTGGAAGTCGTGTAATCAGTTTTTCCCTGTGAAAGGCCAATAACTATTAAAAATAGGTATATATTTAAATAATACATTTATATTTGAAATGTATTCTTACCTTCTTTGCAGTCTTTGGGATATTTTTTTAACCATATTTATTTCAACTCAATTTTAGCAAAGTTCCTGCCGATGAAAACTATGTTGGGGCCCAAATATGATGACAAAGTTCAAGAGGAGAATAGGTTTCATCCTAGCATGCTGTCAAACTATTTAAAGAGTCTCAAGGTAAGATGAGCAAATGCGCTTGATGACTGCATAGTTATTCTCAAAATACACAGTATACATAAACTGGAGATGAAAAACAATTGAAGGCCAACATGGATAAAAATGATTAAATGTTCTCTTAAAGGGGGCATTTCACTTGACTTAGGGTCAAGTGTATGAGTGTGGTTCATGCAGTGTGGGATTTGATTATTAGTTAGCTTGTTCTTGTTCCTATTTCTGTCTATAAACAATAACACCTTTTTTCACTTTTTTGCAGGTCAAGATGGGTTTGCTTGTGGATTTGACCAACACTACCCGCTTTTATGACCGTAATGACATTGAAAAAGATGGCATAAAATATGTGAAACTTCAGTGTAAAGGGTATGAGAAATAAATGCTCACCAATTCTGGGCAGCTGATTAGTTTTTCCTATTTAATGTATTTATTTTAACAAATCCTTTTCATCCTTTTAATATATTGTTTTTAGCCATGGAGAAAGTCCGTCAAAGGAGACGACGGAGATGTTTATCACGCTGTGTGAACATTTCCTAACGAAGAACCCCACAGAACTGATTGGTAAGGAAACAATTGGAAACTAAACTGCATAATTCTGCCGTTGTACAAATAAATTGATGACTAATATTAGTCATATTATTTATTTAATTTGACCTGCCATGTCTGTACAATGTTGTGTAGTTTATACTTCACTAGAGGGAGCTGCAGGATCACTTTCTCCTTCACCCAGAATGTGACTAATTGCTTTGGCTGCACCCAAAATTGCATACTAGAATAGTAAAGGGGAGAATAGTATGTACAAGGTACAAAATCCTATAAACACATAGTATGCAAAAAATAGGTATTCTTAAGGTACCTGGATGCCATACGGTTTCTGTCAAAATTCCTTGATTCAGTGCAAGCTATGGATCAGTCCCTTGAATAACCTACAATGCATTGCAACAGGATATGCCTTATCCAAAGAAACCTTTTCAATGTGAATAATAACCATTCAATCCCTTGACCAGCAACCTTGATGACTAATAAGGAAATATAAAATATTATTAGACTTTAATAATTGTTTACACATTATTTTAACTTTTGGTATGAAACATTTATGGAGCATTTAAACCGCCACATAGTAGTTTGTCTGCGCACTTTAGCTTGCTTACTAATAGTATACCAGAAAACGGTACGCAGATGAAGTATGTATGCCAGTCCAGAAGTGTGATGCGTGAAATTCAAGGACCATCCAGATACACTGAAAACTTGTTTTAGTGGGGGTGAGGGTTAATCTTTTGTCACTCAATGTTCATGTTTCGGTGTTTCAGTTTCCCACTCATCGTACCCCATCTGAATGATATGCTACGATCATGGCTTATGGGTTTGACCCTCAGTACATTGAGATCCGTCTTTCTGTATGATTCACACCCATGCTGGTAGTTCACACGTCCTACTGCAGCTGCCTTTCTCTCCGCTGACAGCAGGGCGCTCTCTTTCAATGCGGCTCGCTGTATTCCAGCAAAGACCCTCTCCCATGCTCCACCCAACCCCCTGCAAACCAAAGATGGTTGCTACTCAGCATCGGCTAAATTAAATTACTTTAGCCTCGACACAGAATGTATGGGTGTCATTTTCGCCACAATCCCCCCCCACACCGTCACACACGCATACACACACAAACACACACTGGCCACTCTTATGATCCTTCTCTCATGGTGTGGCAGTCGGATATTAAGACAGCTGGGCCGATCATTTTTGTCCCCAGGCCTGTAAATGTACGCTCAGTCTTCATTTAGCATGGCACTCTGCCAGGCAAACGCCCCATCCTCCCACTTCCTGCACGGGGGGCGGTCAGAGGTGGTTATTATCTTTTATCAGCATAGTTCCAGACCTCGGCTGTGTGTGACGTCGAGGTGCCTTGTGTCTGAGGGAGATGTGTTTTGGTTTTCATTAGCTATCCCCCTTTTCCTTCTATACAAAGTTATTATTTTTATAGGTTTGATTGTATTTTTCAGTTCCACAACAAAAGGGTATATTTTTTAGAAGATGGAATATAAGACATTCTGTGTGTGTGTGTGTGTGTGTTTGTGTGTGTTTTTGCACATTGGCCCTTCCCTGCACACAGTGCTCAAGGTCTTCTGTTTGTAATACCTTTTTGTTTGTTTCGATTGTTTTAATCATCCTAGCTCGAGGTTCCTAATGTGTCCACAAGCCACTTCTAGACAGTTATTATGACATGGGCCTTTAACGAGACGCTCAATGGAAGGGGAACTTGGTCTTCCCGTCTTGGACTATTAAGTATCTAATGAGGCCTAATGGCCAGCGTGCTTGAGGCACTTGCTCAACCTGGTCACGGCGCAGGCACAAGTGTTATCGACTCATTTTTTTGAAGCGGCAAGAAAGAACCACAGGGTTCTTGAGGTAATAATGCCCACTTTTTGTATTGTATCGTGCCATATTGAGTACTAGAAGATGGCGAGTAGATCAGGAAAGGGATTGGATCTTGTGGCTGTCATTGACGCATTTGTAAGTGCTTGTATTTAGCCGCTCAGCACGCAAGGTCTCGAGAGCGACGCGACTAGGAAATTGGGTTTTTGTGAGACCCATGTTGTCCATCTCCTTTGATACTATTCCTCCATTTCTCATTGCCCCTTCCTCTTCCTTCTCCGTCTGATTTGTTGCCCTTCCATAGGGGTTCACTGCACGCATGGTTTCAATCGGACGGGTTTCCTGATTTGTGCCTACCTGGTAGAGAAGCTGGACTGGAGGTAAGGCTCACCGTTCCACTGCTCCCAAACACTATCAGTCATTGTTCTTGTTCTATAAATCTCTGTCAGCATAATGAGTTGACTCTTTATCATAGTTGTAGAATGACAAAGCTACAGGGCAGGTGGTGATTGTGCATGCATAAAGTAGTAGCATAGTAACCCAATAAAAAATTCCATGGGGATCTGTAAGGCAATTATTTTACGCAAAAGCACTGTTTCATGTCTGTGGTAGAATATCACGGACTGCTCTGTTACTGCAAAATAATCAGGGAGAAGTTGACATCACTAGCCCAGGATTTATGTTCTCCGAATTGGAACGATGTCAAGGGCCACCCTCTCTGTTATTTATTTGTCTTCAGATGCCACCTATTTCCTCCCCTCTCCACATAATCTACTTCAGCACACTCAAGTTTAGAGTGTGGGCCGCCTTGCATTCATCCCATAGTGACCCCTGTTCCTTTGTGGCAGTACACTTTGATGGGGAGCCAGTCAGCTCCCCTCACTCCCAATATCCGGCATAACTTGCTCAGTCAAAAAAAATCACTCCAGCCACAATTCATAGAGAACCCTTTCCTGTTAACGAAAAGGGCCCCACTTCCACTACACACCACGACACCCTAGTCAGACCGCAACAAAGGGCACTAAACAACAGACAGAAAGACACTGAATATGCTGTGTTGCATCGCCATGAGCGTCATGTCAACAAACCCTTTCTTTGTGTGTTGAAAACAATCAATGCATGAAGAATGATGTCATCATTTTTCAGTAAAAGTGGTGAGGCTCGCGTTTGCTTTTGCGAATCAAGGCTTGCGATCTTTTAGTTTTGACATTTAGCAATGGCAAACCTTCGGTTGATTAATACCGCAGTGTTTCCCTGCCGGAGGCAAAAGTTGGCGATCAAGAGGCGCCGGTGGAGATAAGGGGGTAACCAATAAAGCCATTAGGTGAATGAGTTCTATCAAATGCACCCAAAATTGGTCTCACCGGATAACCTCTGATAGTATAAGAACTAGGGATCGACCGATACAGATTTTTTAGGGCCGATACGATACCGATATTTTCAGCCTTAGCCGATACCGATTTTCTTGAGCCGATATTTAGAGCCGATATTTAGAGTTACTGCTTTTGCTCCCTTAATCATAAAAATTACACTGATAAACAAATGTTACAAGTCTCAATTAAAAAAAAGGAACATTTATTGAACTTCAATATAAAAAACAATATTTAACAAATAGTAAAAACAGGTGAGGTAGAACAAGTTAGAACAAGTAGATGAACAATATTTAACAAATATTAAAAACAGGTGAGTTAGAACAAGTAAAAAAATAAAAAAATTGGCGGAAAAAATATCGGCGAAAATCAGCCGCGTATCGGCCGATACCGATGCACGTAAAAAACGCGAATATCGGCCGTCCGATATATCGGTCGATCCCTAATAAGAACAGAAGTCCTCATTAAATAAGACCATGAGGAGTATTTCAGCTTCCGTCATTCCCGTTTCCCGATCCCTCCTAGTGTGGAGGCCGCCGTGGCGGCGTTCACCCTATCCCGCGCTCCCGGGATCTACAAGGGCGAGTACCTCAAGGAGCTGTTCCGTCGCTACGGCGACGTGGAGGACGCGCCCCCTGCCCCCCAGCTGCCCGAGTGGTGCTTTGACGAAGACGAAGGCAACGGGGATGTGGACGACGAAGGGAACGCCATCGGCCAGGACCCGGCCGCCTGCTCCTCGGGGTCAGCGCACGGCAAACGCAAGAAGGAGCGGCTGAAAGTGGTGAGTGACACGCCCAGGTGGCCTGTAAGAGGGGGAGGATGTCTGTCATTGAGTTTAGATTTGTGCAACCTTTATTTCTGATTGTGACTAACTTGAGTTGGTTGACTTGGGATCTGTTGATCCCAACCGTAGCGTTGTTTTGCTGTTTCAGTTTTCAGGAAAGACTGCTTTCCCATGGACTTTGACCATGAAACATCCCATTAATAGCGCTTGTTTAGGTTCACATGCACAGCTGGTTCGGATTGGCTTTCTTTTTTTTTTTAAGCGCTGTTGCAGAGAATTCACCCGTCAAGGTTTATATCATATCTCATTTGATTAACATGAAAAATGTCCTTGTGAGGAATTTGTTCTCTTGTCTTAATGATTATGTCTTTCCCTCGGTTAATGTGTAGACAAAACGCAATTGCTGTATTCAAGGTGCTAGGTTAAAGATATATGATCTAATGGCTATAATTTGATTGTAGTTTGTTAGAAATGATTCCTCTTTGCCTGCCTCTGTATGAGACAATTTGGATTTTAGTCCAATCCTGCCAATTTTCTGAACAATCAAGGCATCTCTTTGCTTACATGCTGGAAAAATCTTGCCTGTAAATCTCATATGTGCACATAGTTTAGCTCCTCCACAGGTGTGGGAGTAACTTTGGGGGTTGTATTTTCATAATTTGTTTCCAACCCACAAGTATAAACACTAGCTCCAAGTCTCTATATCCAGTTATTTTTTCACATTCATTATTTTTAAATGGGTGAGGGTGACAGAATTTGTGTCGACAATTCAAATGAAGGCAACAGCCTGGTGCTCTTTCGGGAGCACTTCCCCCTCCACTACACTTTCTTCTCTGGGAAAACCTGATCAATTTGTTTCCTTCCCCTCATTTTTTCCATTAAAGTGGTGTATAACTGTTAACACCCACTGGCTCAGGGGGAACTCAGGAAGGTGGCTGGTTTGACCTAGACTGTTTCAGCAGGCATCCCAATACACATTGCATGTGTGCATGCCAGAGGGAAGCAGTGGTGTCTGCTAACATAGGAAGCGGCTAAGGGAAAGACCCCTGGAGAAAGCCTCCCTCTCTGGTGGGCAGACGGGGCAGGGAACCCGGAGGAGGATGAGTTAACGTTTCGTAGGTGCAGCACTGATCCAACCCTGGCTCTGTCCCAACCCCCACAGGGAGCGGTGTTCTTGGAAGGCATCACGGTGAAGGGAGTGACGCAGCTCACCACGCAGCCGAAGCTGGGAGAGGTCCAGAGGAAGTGTCAGGAGTTTGCAGAGTGGGAAAAGTGAGGATCCGCTCCCGTCGACTCCACCAACACTCATAGTTATACAAGTACTTTTCTCATGAATTCGCTCTGCCCGTGCATTCAAATGGGTTTGGGTCATAACAAAGTGCCACACCGGTTGATTGACGTTCAACACATTTTAAATCTGAGATGGATTAACGTGCCATTTTAATCATTGTATTACAAACCGAGTCTGGTGAAACCAAGTTGCAGCTGTTGATGAAGAAGAATTGATTTGGGTTTTGTGCCTGCGAGGCTGTTCTGTAGCACTCCCGAGTGTACACTGCCTACATCAATGGAGATTGCTGCAACAATGCTCTTGACGTTCAATTATTAGCATAAGGCAGTTGTTCGTTTATGTTGGTCACATTTCATCTCGCCCATTGTTTTAATTTGTAATGGCTTATGTAATCGCATCACTCAGCGAGATACAAAAAGATAAAAGCTTTTGAGTCAACGCTGAACTCACAAGCTGGTGTGTGTGTGTGTGTGTGTGTGTGTGTGTGTGTGTGTGTGTGTGTGTGTGTGTGTGTGTGTGTGTGTGTGTGTGTGTGTGTGTGTGTGTGTGTGTGTGTGTGTGTGTGCTTGTGTGTGTTTGCACATCCTCACGGGTGTCAGGAGCGGGTTTCCGGGTGCTCAGCCAGTTTCCATGGACAGGCGCAACCTTCGCTTTCTGGAGCAGAAACCCTACAAGGTCAGCTGGAAGGCAGACGGTACAAGGTGGGTTGGACTTCACGGCTGGCTGATTGAAAACAGGGCTTGACCAACAAAGTGTTTCTGTTCAGCATAAACACTGCTTCCATGTAACATCTTATTGATTGTGTTTATGCTTGTAGGGCTGACTCCTCATACTTGACTCGTCGACTAATTAGTCTCAGGGCTGAGACAGTGGTCTCATTTTGTCTGATGATGAGCATGTGCTTTCATTGTTATTATAGTCTCCCAGGTTTCTTTGCTGTTGATGCTAAAATGAGTTAGTTTGCCCATGTTGACTGGCTGGCCCGGGAAGGTGGAGCGTTTGTCAAGTTTTACATTCATGGCCGCCCGCAAACATCAGCCTGACGCCAAAACAGAAATTAAAATTCAGAGCAGCAAAGCGTCGGTGTGTGGTTGTGTATTTATAGAATTGCGCATCTCCATCGCAGCTTATGTAGTTCAAAGTACTTGGGAAAGGTATCGGATGTTCAACAGATAGGCACACTCCGAATGACAGTGAGCTGACGCTGGGGGCCGTAGACGTGATAAGCGGTGTGAGTCCCAGTGCATCTAGCAGGGGGGTGTACTTGCCCAGGAGACGAGTCGGGCAGCAGCACTCCTCTCTATAGAGCCGTCGGTTGGTCACAATCAGCCCATTCCAAAGTGCCCTGCCCTAAACAGCAGCCTCGCTCTAGCTCTGCACCATTAAAATCAGGTGAAGCAATGCTTCCGTGTGGGTGTATTACCAATAGTCTGTATATTATACATATTCAATTTTTGACGCGTGTTCAAAGTGTACTTTGTTGAGATTGGAAGGGGTATTTCGTGCAGCCCTTATATTAAGTAGACTTACATTTAGAAACTAAATATATATATATATATATATGGTTACGTTTTATCAGCACACATGTGACTATCATAAACTGATTGTCGGGATGGATTGTCGACTAATGCAATTCTTAAACGGGGTCAGCCCTAGATGATTGTTTCTATAATGCAGACACAAATGGATTGTATGTTTGCCTTAATGATCCCAATGTAATGTTCTAAATCCATGCTGAACATCGGCCGATTTGAAGAAACATATCAAATGATGTTAGGTCTTCTGAGGGGGCATTAGTGCCTGGCCAGCCAAGTGTAACCTGTCAATCCTTTTTGTGTACTGAAATGTACACAATATTTAAAGTCATTAAGAGTAAAGCAAATGGCTGTGTGCTAGTCCAAACACTAAGGAATGCATATATATCTAAAGGCATTAATAATAATTTGACTAATCGATTGATAATAATGTTATAATTAAGTGTCTGTTAACTACGAGTGTTTGCATTTTGAGGATTACATTTGTCAAGGAAGAAAACCAACAACAACCCTACTTTGTTATTTCTCTGAGTCAGTGGTTTACCTTCGCGCTGCCCAATTGGTTCACTTGATGCCCCCATCAGATCCTATTGCTCTAGTCCTCAGGCGAATGAAAGGCACACTACGTTGGTTTTCCTGCCGTTGGGTTTTTAGGCAATTGTGCTTTGATAGTTTCTCCATGTTGGAGCGATAGTGTTACGACCCTAATTGATTTTGTCTGTGGTAAATGGGACATGAATGTTAAACCTGCAGTTGGTAAACAATCTCAACAAGACTATGGTAGAAACAGTTAAAGGTGTATCAAAATGGTTTAATGTTGGCTGTGACAATTGAATATGAACAATATTAGCAACACTGGGGAAGGGAAGAATCGAAGGGGGTGCCAAATCAATTCACTTAAAAGAACAAAACCAGCCTCCCTATAGCAGGATCTTATCTTGGAAGTAAATGAAATAAAAAGAGTTGACTATAACATACACCGGCTTTGCCGGTGACTAAAGCTCTGTGCTGTTCAGTAATTAAGAGAGCGAGCATGCTCATGGAAGCACATGAAAAAGGTAGACGTTTATATCCTGGAGTGGATTGAAACGGGCTGGCTTTGAAGGGTGGTGACCAATCGTCCAGCTGGCGTCCAGATCCCCAATCTGCATGCCCGGGGACCCCCGACAAAGCCACCCATCAAGGGGGTGGAACTGGACAGAGAGCTGGAGGGGAAGAAGAGCAACAACAACAACAACGACAACCAGAACAGTTAGAGTGCTAACGACGCCGTTCCTAACCCAGGGACTCTTGGCTGCACTGATCAGTCAGTCTACTGCGAGCCGCTGTCTGCCCGGGCAGGAAGAAAAAACACTTGGCACTGCTGAATATTTAATGATTGCAGTCAATTTGTGTATTTTTACACTCAGTTCTTTAATGTCTACTGTCTAGTGATGGCAGGGCAGGACGCGGAGAGTGCAAATCTGGCTCCTGTCCAAGATTGAACATTTGCATTAATGATAATTTCTGCAAACCTGCCGTTAGAAAACGAAACTAAAGTACAATTTCCCCCCTTCTACCTCACCCATGGCAGCCCATCTTGCCTTCCTGCTATTTCGAGTGTTATGTGACAAGAAAGGCTTGTTATCGCCGTCAAGAGATGGGTAGGAGCAGGAGGAATGAGAGCCAACCACAGACAAAGAGAGGGAGAGGCAGACAGTGTAAGTGGACCGGAGAACAAACGCAAGAAAAAAGATTTTGAGAGGTTGTGAGAACACCAGGCAGAGCAAGGGATGGTGCAGGAGAGATGACGGCATGAAACTCCAGAGTGTGAGAAAGAATTAGATTAGAGAGGGAAATGCTTTTCAGGCTGCAAGTAACGGATAGATGTATGGACATGAAGCCATTATGTCTCACTCATGCCGGGCCGCGACTCACCAGAATCCCCCTGATAAGCTCAGATGGGATTCGTTTGATAAACACCGTGGGATCCGGATGAATGAGCAGGGCTCGCTATCACTTGACGGCACACTCGGGATATGCCCTTTTGTGCCACCTATTTGAATAATTCCGACTCCCTTGAACAATTTGTGTTGAAAGCTATGGAGCAAGGCTAATTTGTTGTGCCTTGGTAAAATGTGCACATGGTTATTTCGTGTGTGGGACTGTGCAAGTAGTCTTAATATAAATTTTTTTCTTCAGAGCACTGGGGTTCATGTTCTAAAGGTCCGCTGTCATTATTTTAATGAATATTTAACAGAACATGCAGATGAACTCTTGTTGAATAATCTGTAGTCTAGCACGGTAGCATTATTAGGCTTCCACTCAGATAACAATGCCATTTTGGGAGCGATTATTTTCTGGAAGCAAAGAATCCTGATTCCTATATGACTATTTCTTTCCCCCCATCCCTTATGTTATAATTGACCTCATCTAAGAAATCCTCAGAAAATGGCAAACATGAAATTGCTGTCGGTTATAACTAAATAACACAGTTTCTCGCCATTGTACATTATAATTTGGTGCTGTCAATCTACCTCACTCCCTTTGTGCAAATCACTTTCTTGATTAGTAGTTGTTGTTTTCCCTCTGCAGTTTCATTGATGGGAAAATGACACGTAATCATCTATCTGTGATTCATTTCAGAATTGAGCATTTAATGACCATCCGCCTTCACTTTCCACAATGAAGACCTTATATAATATACTATAATATAGGCTAATAACATATATGTCATGATTATAATACATCTATGAAATCAAAGCGTGACCAGTCTCTCTGGAGGCGGAGAGCTGTACAAAACACGTGAATGATGCTGATCAGTTTATAATACAAATGTAGCACCATTCAGTTTAACAGATCTGCAAAAATCGATCTAAAGCGGTCTAAAGCGGGCATCTTAACTGTACGTTCACATCAGAAGCGAATTGCGCTGCAAAGACGCTTTGGTCGCTCATAAAGTATCGCTGTGAATATTTCTGTTCGTTTTTGTCGCTCAAGACGCATTTAAAGGAGACGTATGCTTTTAGTACCGACAGCCATATCAAAGAGTGAACTCCAATACACTTTGGCCATATTGCAGAGACGGTTCTGCTTGTTGGATAAAGTGCTTCGACAGCAAGTAGGACAGTGATTCCCCTCCAATATATAAAAAAACCTCCTAAAATGTAATTACAACCGAGAACAAAAATGTTGCGTGCTGTAGTAGGCTAGTTAAAATATGTTTCACTGATCTGCATCTGCAAATCATGATCTGCACTCATTCGTCGCTCACTCAAACAAACAAATTGACATTGGCGCACATGGCTAATTTGCATAAATGCACAGGACTGGCTGGCACCGCAAGATATATAATGGAACATATTTATCCATCTATCTAGGCCTATCTGTCTTTCTATCTATCTATCTATCAACGTGTGTCTAGTTTTAATGTGATGTATTTTGTGTATGTCCAGTCAGACTTGTCTCCCTTGTTCTGTGTGCATGGTCTTGTAGGCTACTGTCCTGTGTGAGCCGAATTACCTAAATGAATTCCCGACGATTTGTGTCATTAAAAATGATTCACCTCAGGCTCCGGGAATAGCGGGGAATAGCGGAAATAGAGGGATAAACACAACGTATGTATTTTCGATATTTGAAAATGATATCGTCCCATTCAGAGCAATGAAGATTAGTATGCTAGGATCTCGGTTAGCAGGCATGTATCGCGCCTATTTTACAATAATCTCAAACATTTCATTAACTAGCACACCAGACCAACCAACCACGCGTGACACCTCCGCCCAGGCCAGAACCTTTTTGTTGCGATCTCTGAAATGAAAAAGGCCCAGTTACAGCCACGATACATTTTTCTGTTGACATTTTGTGCAGTCAATAGGAACCAAAAAAGTAGGTAGGAACCAAAGTGCCGGTGTTCGGTGTTCCCTTGGATCCCCGCAAGCGAAGAGCATCTACATTCCGATTGGCTGTCAGAAACGCATCATAGTAATTTGCATAAAGTTCAGCCGTCTTCAACTTTTTTTAGTCGCTCTGGTCGCTCACCTATTGCCGCTGGTAGTGTTTGACGCTTGTGTCGCTTTGGTCGCTCTTGCCCATAGAAAGTGAATGACTTCGCTTCTGATGTGAACGCACAGTAAGGCAGACAAGGTGGTCCACTCGGTGGTCCAAGCCACCCTGGGTCTCAACCTGGGTTTTTGGCTACTGGAACCTGACCTGGGATCGCCTCTCTTTTGGCCCCACTTTAACGCCTTAGTTTCGGCATTTCGGTTCTGTAGTCATCTCTAGACATAGGATTGTCCCATTCACAGAGCCTGTATCTAGTCCGCCTTGGGCTCAGCAACGTGTCACACTTTTCTCCTGATCAGGCCGGGAACAGGCAGAGGGTTTTGTTTATTCCTCAACAGCCAGTGTATCCGACGATTGCAAGCGTAGGGTACACAGAACTGTGAATTCAGCTTAGGAATACGTTTCTGTTGGTAAATACATTTGGTTGTGTTAGTGCTTTTGTCTCATTGGAACATTTGGTATGATGAACGTTCATGGGAGTTTTGTATGCTTGTAAAAACCTGTTGCAGTAAATGGGCACATTAAAAAAGCACTAAAGTAAAAGGGTTGAGAGCAAGTGTTAATTACAGGCAAACAAAACAGCCTTTTTAGGCTAGACACCCGCATACATCCCCACTAGACACCATACTTTTTCATTCACACTTTCGCTAGCTCCTTACAATCAGATTTGGTGGGTGTAATAAAACTACCCGGTGACCCGAAACTGCCAGTAACAACTTCTGAAAGCAATTTGTGTCCATATTTACATCTTACACAACATTCTCTATTTGTGAAAAAAGCAGCACCATTGACAGGAGGTCGTGCAGTAGATGTGTTGATGAATGTAGCTGAGAAGTTGAGTGTGTTTGCATCCAAGTAGATTTTTGGTAGGGTGTGCTGTGTGAGGATCTTCGTTTTAAATTCTCACCCCAATCCTGGCCCATATGGATTATATAAAGAATTTCCATTTAGGAATTATCCATTATGGAGGCGGCTTCAGACATGAAATTACATTTTTATAGAAGTCTTTTCTTCAAGGTGGTCGAGCAAGATTTTCTCTTTGCAAACTTGCATTTTTCATTTTGCTAAAACGCTTTTTCTATTGTCGTTGAGATAAGAATGCTTTCCACTTTTACATAATTTTGTTTTAGTTTAAGCTCTTTGGTATTTCCTTTAATTCCTCCGAATTGTAGGACTTATTATACATGAAAGATTACACGCCTTATGTATGAATTATTTCAGACTCACCACATTTCAGGCTATTTGTGTTGGTTATCTGCTGTAGAACCAACCGATGCCAGTGGTAAATATTATCTTGGATCTACTTTCTGCTCAACATCCATACTACACACAAATCTTTCATCTTTAAATCTTTCCACGTCCCACCTCAGATTCATATTGGGATCTGAATCCTTCTTTCCGTGCAAGCATGGTACACCCAGACCCCTTGAATGCTATGCTAAAAGGCAGTGTTCTACTGTCTCTTGTGTGCCAGCCAAACTCCCACCGGAGGGATTTCCATAGGCTTCCAATAGAACAGCTAAGACGATTGCCTTGCTGAGAGTAATAATCACAACTGAGGGAGCCTGAAGTCTTGGCAAATTATTTGCCAAAGTAACTTACCATCTCAAACTGAAAAACAAATGCCCTTATGGTGTGCCCAAGGGGATAATCCTATTCAATAGAATATGCTCAAGCACAGTTATCTCTGTAAAGTCGGTCCAATTTCATCCACGGGATCATTAACAATCTTTAAGATCATTTATAATTATTTGTGATAATCGTTTTGCATTCTACAACCTGGACTTGTTGAACATTAAGCTACTATTAAGCTCTTGCCCATTTGAAGAAGGGACCTGATTCATTACGGATATTAACCATGAGGCACTTCTTAATGTGGCCTCGGCACTAATGATGTGCACCGCCGGTGGATTTGATCTTGGGCGGGACGGACGGACGCCCCAAGGAGCTTAACGGGCTGTCAGTCAGGCTGCTGGGCTGCAGTCCAGCCGAGCAGCCACAATGGCTGCTCCCACTCCTCATTAGGACCAAGGTGCATGTGCAGACGGGGAATTGTGGTTAATGGCAAATGAAAGGCTGGCCGCACCCTTCTGAGGAAAGGGGTGGATCAGCAGGAGGACGGGGACACGCACTCGTATTAATCAAGGGGCACGACGGAGGAGTCGTTTTGATGGAAGCGGAGGCGGCTCTTAGGTGGCCACCATTATCTTCTATGTCTCAGAACTAGATGTGAAGATGGCACAAGGGGGATTTGTCCCTTGCTGATCAAAAGGCGCTCTACTGCAGTTGGACAGCACTTACTGTCTTCCTGCACTTTGTATGCCAATGCAATTGACAGTGTTAGCAATGGGTATCTAGCCAATTAAACCGCGGGGGACCGTTTTGCATTGACAAACCTAGTTGATCATCAGCATGTGACTCCCAGAAGAGGGGCCCTTCAAGATTAATATTATTTGAAGCAAGTTCACTTTGTAAAAGTCAATTCTTCCGCCTTCCTAAATCTTTCTTTCACTAGCAATTTTTAGTTTCAGATTTATTTTTTGCTGGTGAAACTGCTGACCTGAAACTTTACAGATCACCCTGATCATGCGTAAAATGTCTCACGGGACAAAAGACGCATGCATCCATCTGTGCCTACAACTGTGAACTTGGCACGTGCCAAGTAATCGAGCATGATGTCGGAGCCCACAAAGTCTGCCTGACCGCCAACCCAACCCACTTCTGTCTGTTTCAAGAGTCACACCGAGATGCAGTTAAAAGCACAACGCTGGGCTTTTAGTTTGACGAAAGCTGCCTTTTTTTTGCTGGCAGAACAAAATGGCTTGTGGAAAAAAAATATTTCTTTCAGATTAGTCTTGTCCAAAACTGGACATTGACTTCTTTTTAGTTGTGAGTAGTAGTTCACACTTCAAGCCTAAGAGCTTAATTAGGAGTTATTGCTGAGATCCTTAAATAATACTTTCTACTATTTTAGCCGTCTTCCATATTTGTATTCAATGAGTGACTCTCGCCGGTGCAGGGACGAATGTTAGGAATCCAAACATTGGTAATTATCGGATGTCAAACTAAATTAGTCCTGATAAGTAGGATTAATCTAAACCAAATCGAGTACAATAATTGTGTATGCCATTCGCACAGAGTAGAATTCTCAACTGCATGATTTGTTATTTGTTTATATAATTATAATACCTGTTGTCTCTCAACAAAAGTTTTTTGTGCAAGAGTTTTACTTCTGAAACACAACGCATCACAGCAGCTGCTGTTTCTCTTTGGTATCTGCACCGGGTCATGGAACTAAGCTTGGCAGGCCTAATTATCTTAATCATGTTTGATTTGATTTTCATGTTTTAAACATGGTATGTCTGGTGTTTTAAATTACTAATTTGTTGTTCTGTTGGTTTTCTCTCATTGAATAATATTCAAATTGCAATCCTAATGTTCCTTGAGTCTGTTCCGCTGTGGCACTGCAGAGTCTGACTCACACAGCCAACAGTGTCGTTCTGGGGGGGGGGGGGGGGGGGGGCCTACAGTCTCCGTAGGCCACGCCCCATCGTGTGCGTACAATCTAAGCACCTGTACTTGCACGGTAGCAGCACCATTGCGCCTTGTAGTCCCCACGACGTTGAGTGACCTCACACACACCCGCCCCTGGGAAAGGGCTCGGTCTCCCCTCCTACAATGTTTAATCCTGAATTATTTCTGCGAGCACCTATTTCAAGACGGGTGGGCCGGGAGCGAGGTGAGAAAAGGGTCACGGTCATAGCTCTCTGTTGAGCCGCTCCCTGGGTGTGGAGGGGACGCACTCGAAGCATCTCACAGTAATGAAAAAACTAGATTTTTGGCCTGGACTCCATTCAGCCTGTGTCTCCATGTAATGAAAGCTCTCTGTTATGTGTGTTTGTGTCCTACACACTACCAACTGGACAGGCCCGCCCTTAAAGGGGGATAAAGGGGAAGGCTTTTAGGGGCCCATTTAGGCCCCTCTCAGTGGGAAGGTTTATCCTAAATAATTATCCTAATAATGTAAGATAATTGGCTAACAACGAGATAACCACCTATTATCAATCAAAACAACAATCAATAACGTTCACAACATTTTTGCAAAACATTGACAAAAAACCTTTGTTGCATATGTTGTGTGGTGATGGATGGCACGCTTTTATTGTCTCAGAGCACTTGCGTCCGATGCATGCTGTCGGCTTGCTCCATAAATGCTTAATTGTATCGGTGGCTAATTGTGTTGTGAGTTCTATACCGTCGAGCACCCCTTTAGCACCAGAAAGAAATCATCTCTGGGAAAAAAGGGAAATGATGAAAAGCACAAACAAAATTAATAGAAAAACTAATTATGGGTTGGAATTTCTGTTATTGTATCTTTGTAGCGCATTGATTTGGAACCATTGTAAGACGGCGGCGTCCCATTATTCAAAAAGAATGCGCACCCTTGTAAATGTATTCAGTTATACTCAATGAACAATAATCATTTCACACATTGCGTTTAGAAGGGCCAATCCACTATGTTTTTCAGAGGCACAGTCATTTGTCTTTTTTGGTTTTGGTCTTATTCCAGTGTAAATGTTTTGGTTAACCTTGGGGAGGGGAACTGATTGGCCTTTGTCAGGGGATGAGCTAGGCAGGGTCAAATAATTCCTCTAGAAGATTCGAACAACGGCTCTTCGTTGGCTCTTATAGTATCGATTTGGCAATTAATGCCGAGGCTCACTAACCATCTGCCTTGCATACATGCCTGCAATATCGACAACGTGACCACACCTCAATCCAAGCTATCAATCATTTTCATTCAATATCAAAGCTTTTGCTCAGCAAATAAACTAAATTCATTTAAGTCCTGTTTGGCTGTGCTAGATCAACCAAGAGATCAACACTGATCTTGTACATGCTGGATCCAATCCAGATGGGACACACTTAAAGTGGACCCAGTTAATACTGGCACATCATAACAGTTGGTAGAATTATGTAGTCCCGTCTGTGTTCATCGGCTCACCACACAATCAGGCTTTTCCATCACGTTGGAATCCAAAATGAAGCCTTCATACGCAAAGGGAGCATGGGTACTATGACCTAGATACTAGGTTGTGATTGATTGAACTGATTTATTTGCAGGCTAGAGCCCTGAAAAATCGACCTTGGTGATGAATAATAAATAATGCTTTTTCGCTGAAAAGAGATACCTACTTGCACCCCAAAGAATAGCTGTACAAAATACTGGCATTCAATTTGTTCCAATATGAAAGTAGTTGCTACCAAATTCTACACACATAACCTTTAAGGTCGAAGGAAAAGGTGAAAGTATGCACTGGAGTATTCACTCATCTTAGTCTTCTTAAGCTTCATCATTCGTCCTCTCACAGCGTTGAGGATATAATCTGAAAGGGTTAAAATTTGAGTGATTTTATTTGATATATAATCTAACATCCAACTATAAAGGAAATAAGTGGTAAATGTCGACAGAAGCTCATAAATATGTGCAGATTTGGCAAAGGGGGAGATAGAAAATAGCCATTTTCTGCAATCAAACGTGTCTTAAAGTATTGCATAGCGAACACAGTCATATCGGTGAGTTAAGAACTCTGTTTCTAATCCAGCTGCCCACTCTAACTGAAGCTGAAAAAAGCATTTCAAAATACATGTACAATTCAACAACTGGGGGGGGTCCATTTAGTCCAGGCGGGCTTGAAATACACTGAGGGGAAACCTTTTGTACAAAGGTATCAGCGATCCACCATTTTACGCTTAAGCTCAATCAAATATATATATAGTCATTTGTAATATGGCACTGGCCGCTCATAATGAGGTGGCAGGCTAACGTCTCTTAATTTTACGCTGTGTGGATGAGGATGCTTAACCTTTAGTAATGGAGCTACTAGCATGTTCCACATTCCGCCATCCTGTTCCACTCGGCATGTATTTTGTGATAAAGAGCCAGACTGCCTGAAAGGTATCATTGGGTTCAGAACCAGAGGCTTGCAATCGTGCTCAACACATTCCTGAGCATGTGTAATCGTCAATGATGACATTTATTAATTTGTGGCTATTAATGTATTGTCCTCTGTTCTCAGGGTCTGTGACATGAAGTACATCTCTCTGACAGCAGTAGATCTCATGGTGAATGAATTCACAATAACTTCAAGGATCTGTTTACTTTGCCTCAGTGAAAAACAGTCTTGTGTTTGCACCAAAACAAATTGGTTAGAAATAACCTGCTTATTAAATGGAATGCATTTTCTATCGCTGCTCAAATCACTCATTCATTCGACCAATCTGGTACATTTCTATCTTTAAAGCCGAATTTTTTGGTCACAGGCACTTTATTTGCCTGCAGACTGTAAATCATTCTTATCAAAGCTAAATTGGCAATTTGGGGATACCAGCCAGAGAATTCTAGATTTTGAAGGTAACCAACCGAAAACATCCCACCCCTCCCTTCAGGCATACCTCCACTTCCCTGAACCACATCCCTGGTCTGCCTTGTCTTGTGGATTAATCTGATCCTGTGCAATGAGTTCACGGCAGAGTACGTGGAGGTAGACTTCACTTGACCTGAATGAAATGAGTTGACAGGCTTAATACAGTACTGCGACAGCCACAGTTACCTATTATAATTGTGGCATAAATTTCGGATTATAATCTTTCGGTGTGAACATTTGTGTCATTGAGTGCTGTCTAGGTTGTAAAGAGAATTTTAATAAATATGACATTTAAAATAATTAAATAAATTGCCTACCCTTGCTTACATAATTCCCTATTTTAATTCAACTTCAGATTTATTTATCCATCTCATACGTCATGTCTGATAAAGTGGTATATAGTTTACATTTTTCATTGAAACTTATTTTTCAACATAATTTCAGATGATTACATTGAGGGAATAACAAACAGCCTGTTTTATCTTTAGTGCTGTCAACTGGAGTCTGGCCTTGACTGGAATTATATCTATATTGATGAGGAATTGGTATTGAATCACAGGTATTGGTAACAGTATTGAAAATGTTCAAACGAGCCCTGCACGCTAGTGATTGATCAGGGAGGAATACATTGCAGTACTCAATATGTGTAAACACACACCTCTTGATATGGGCTTCTAATCAGAATAATGAAATCAAATGAAATATGAAAATGGTTGAACAGGAAAATTTATTTTGTTTTTAGATAAATTGTTTTTAGATAAAAAAAATAATACTTACAAAGCCCGTACCTGTATTTCTTCTCTTTTTCCGTTCAAAAACATTAATTTCAGACCCTTTCATATTATCCATTCTATTGTCTCAAACAAAGGAAATACCTATGTGTTCCAGAAATGAGAAGTAGGTGATGCATCTTTAAGTGCCGTGAACCCATGTAGCAACGCCTGCTACCTCCACGTTTTAAAGCTATTTTAAGAGATGGGGGGGAAACTGAAGTTTGTGTTGCAGCATGTGACCTGTCTGTTTATTCCCTTTTACATCACCCCCAGTTGTATATCTTAAATTGTTGTTTCCTCAATAACAACAGATCAAAACAGAAAATCACAAATTTTTTATTTTCTATCTCTGCTGCAGTTCATTACCATTGTCAGACATGGCAACTGAAAAATATACGAGGGGCGAGTAACCCTCTTGACAATAGGAGCCGTCGCTAACGAGACCACGCTAGCAGAAGGCGTGGGAGTGACATTTCAATGCGCCTCTTCTACTGTCTCCAAGGCTCATACTAAACCCTCAGTTTCTGCATCTCATCATGGGTGGTCTTCGCTTTAGAGAGCCCACCAACGAATGGGTAGAACCACATTGGATCAAATCTCAATATGCATGGTCTCTGGTTTCCTCTTGTTTGTATCAAAAGAGAGGAAGGTGGTTGAAGTACTTTGACACCAAATCTTCCTGGGTTCGTGTCATCACTGGCAGCAGTAGTAGCTGTCTGATTTTGTAACCATGTGTTATGTTCTGTGCCATGACAGATACATGATGCTAATCAACGGCAAGAACGACGTACACATGATAGACCGAGACAACACCATCTTCCACATTGCCAACCTCGAGTTCCCCCTCCGGAAGGACCCCCGCCACCACTTAGGCAAAACCTTACTAGATGGGGTAAGTTTATTTTCCATACATTTGTGTTAACTCCCCTCTTTCTCTTGGGACCCTTTTTAAATGGTACAATATATAAAAAATGACAATACTAAATCATAGAATGACCATGCTCCATGACCATGTGTCATCAGATTAAGGCGACATGGGTCGAAATACTGGCTCCTCCGACCAGGATGCTACAGACAGTGCTGGCTGTTCTCTTTGGAGATTTCCGTTCCGGGTCGGAATGTTTGTTTTGTTTTGGTCTGTGTGTTATGATTCAACCTGGCAACCCACCTGAGCTTTGAGTCTGGGGGAGAGGGGGGGGGAGGAGGAGGAGGAGGAGGAGGAGGAGGAGGAGGAGGAAAAGGAAAAGGAGGAGGGAGGGGGGGGGGGTGGAGACGACTCTCTCCTTTAATGTGGTTTAATTCACAATAATTACATGGTACCTCAATAATTAATGCCATACCCAAGGTTAAACACTATGTCAATGTTTCATGTAGTACCTGTGGGATCTCAGGCTACTTTCATGAAACTTCTTATTGTATGTCCCATGCCCCCTTTGGCCTTGGGAACCCCATTCTTTACTTTTCCCACCTACTTTTCATCACAGTAATTGACACCTCTTGAAGTAATGTTTTGCATTTCTTGTACAATATGCACTTTTCTGTAGCTGGAAATGCTGTAAGAGTTTCGTCAACCTTTTACTCTGCAGTTTTTACCTCAATATCGTGTGTTTGCCGTGTGAGACCGCAGTGCTGAAGTAGTCCCCAGATATTCAGGAGTCGACAGAATGCTTTAAAATAAATATTGCATCATCCGGCAAGATTGCGGACGAAACGGGATAAAAAAACCGACAGTAGGCATGTTCAATATAAAATAGAGATTCTGCCGTGGTATGTGCGATGTTCAGCTTATTAAAGTTTCTGTACGTATCAACATATGCCCTAGGAGACAGGTTTTGGTTTACTTCCTGCGACTGGGTCAAGATTGGGTTCTCATTGCAAGTGAGACCGATCGAACCACACTAGAGTTAGATTGTTTTGGACTGCACCTGATTGCTGCGTTCACAAGTGCTAGCCGAACCGCATGCTAGCGGCTCCGACAAACTAGGGTTAGCCTAAACAGATCTATTTCTGTGCTTATTAAAGCAGCCTTGAACACATTCAGTCATTTAGGCGCTAACTTTAAGGCTAAGCGGATCTTGGGGAGCCACCATGCATCAGTATGGAGGAATCCCACTGGCTTGAAATTCACAAATCTGATCTGATGATCATTGGTTTTGTAGTTTTGAATAAATTTCAAATTTTTACATCAGCCTTTTAACAGGAATATGACACATACCTGAATCAGTTTGTAATGTACCCATTGGTGACAATTCTCTAGCTTTGTGGAAGTCCTTGATCTGTATGCTCCGGTTCAAACAAATATTATGTTCCTATTCATTTAAGAACTCCCTTCCAGAGTCTGATTCTGCCGTAGTCACAGTGTTAGTCTGTGACAGCAATGTTTGGTCGTGCCAAGGAGCAGGCTTAACTGTTTACTACAGACACCAGCCCGCTGCTACAAAGCTACGGGGGTGTGACCATATCATACTATCAGGAATAGTTTTCTATGGAAAATTAGATTGTGAAACGCGTTCTTGGCTTGTTCAAGGCTGTGGCCAAACGAAACCATTGGACACATTTTTTTTCAAATTACCTTTATGCAAGGTAGGGAAATGGATTTGAAGCCAAATATGCAAAAGAGGTGAGATGTTGCTTCAAGGATGATAAACATCGTACTGAATCATTTTTACCAAGGGGAAATCGTATTTCGTGCTTGGTCGCACTGGTATAACACATAGGCTACACAGGCTACTCCCCCCGGTATAAATACATGTGTATTAATAACTTGTTTCCTGCTCAGGCAGACTGTGTAATGGCGAAGCATGCATTGTCTTTTGAAGTGGTGGGGTGGAAAAGTGTGTGTAATTAGCCGCAGGGGGATGCTGTGACGAACACTGTTTCACTTGTGGACATTCACGGCTTGCTGTTCAGGTGCAACTCTGCTCTTCCCTGTCCTCCTCGTGGCCCCTTGCTACAGGGAAGACCCACGATGCTCCCTGTCGCATGGCCCACACAAGCCAACGGGAGACCTTTTGTCCTCCTGTTTGTTTGGCCATCTTCTGTCCGAGATGTCAACGTAAACCACAGGGCCATCGCCACTGTCGATCAGCCCTGTGTTTGGGTGCGTCGTCAAGGGTCACACGGACCGCCGGGGTCGGTGGGTGTCGGCCTGTGTCGACCCCATAGTAGTGCAACGAGACCCATTGAGCGCCCTGACGTGTGCAGGACGGAGGGTGGCTACGTAGGCCAGGGAGAGCTCCACGGTAATGCAGCCAACAGGCGGTATAGGCATCGGTGTGCTGCCCGTCTCTGCCGCGCCCCACAGCTTGCATAACAGTTGCGCAGGATGTTGAAACACATCCCACAGGGTTGTGATTGAGACCTCCTGCCGCATCAGCTGTACCTGATTTTCATCTGGTGAAGACATGGGGGGGACGGGGGGGGGGACGGAAAGTGGGGGGGGAGGGGAAACGGGAGGTGGTTGTTGCATAATACATGCAGTGCTATTTCTGCTTGCCATCCTTTCCCTGCCGACCTCACCTGCCGCAGGCATCTTCAGACTACCCCCCCCCCCCCCCCCCGTGAGTGCGTTCAGCCCCTACTGATTCCTGTCGGTTTCCATTCTGTAAGACCGCTCTCTGAGACGGAGGGATGGATGGAGCTCTCAGTGCATCGTGACGTGATCACGCCTGATATTGTGGATCATCTAGGAATTATATTATGTGTTTTTAACTCATGCTGCCTCATCTGTTTGTGTGCATGTGTATAGTGTATAGTGTTGTTTTTTTTGTAGTTCACATGATGAATTCATTCATGGAAAGCGTTTTTTACACGTGTAAAAAATGTGTTATTTCAGGACTGTATATATAAGAGGCACTCCAAGACACCAAAGAGGCAATGAGTTTGTTTCCTACTGCATAATTAAACTAGGCACATGAATAATAATGCTTAATAATAAGATTGAATATTTTCATGCTTGTATCACATAATACGAGCAGGGCACTTTAACTCTTGTGAAGTTACTCATAACCTTAAGTTTAGGAATTTTACAGGAAAATGGAAATGTCCGTGTGTGTACATGGCAAATGCTGATGGGTGTTTTCTCTCCCCTTTCCTCCTGCAGGAGATGATCATTGATAAAGTCAACGGACAGCCCGTCCCCCGCTACCTGATATATGACATCATCAAATTTAATGTGAGTAACCAAGTTGATGCAGAGCCCGCTGCTGCTGGTCGTCACACACTGTTCCTCAACACACTGAAACACCTGCATTAACCACTCGTACAGTCCATTCAATGTATATACACCGCATGCACACCGTTACACCGTACTGCCGAGCTCCGGGGCTGGCCGCCTTTCAGACGGGGCGCTCTCGTTTGACACTCAAGCTCCCTCAGTGCAAATGGTAATCCACGTTTGCCGAGGCGGTCTGCCGCGAGCAGCAGAGGGGATTACACCGTTTTGTAAAGTGCTGCAATAGGGAAATGCTTTATCTGTCCAAATGTGCCCTCAAAGAAATTAGCATATAATTGGGTTTCTGAAATAATATTATTGGCCCCAGCATCTTAAAAATGGCGGTGGTGATCTGCGTCCCGTAGCCATTCAGATTGTTCACCTCAGCGGGTTGCTATTGTAAATATGTCTTTGCTAAAATAATATTAAGTCCTTCATATGTTTTACATGTTTGTATGTTAATGTTTAATAAAAACATTTGAGGGTATTTAGAGGATGGCAGTGTTAAATTGTTTAAACCGCATTCCAAATGTTGGTCACCAGTGGGCCTGGTATCAGAGCGCCTGGGCATTGGGCACCGTTCAATGCACACCCCTCGACTAGAGCCTCAGAGCGGGAGGCTTTGGTTGTGTCAGTGAGGTCGTTAAGTTTGTCTGCTGCCTTCTTTCGCCAGCAACTGCAGAGTCGCACAAGAAAGCTGCACAATAATTGCCCCGGTGGTCTAGCGAGTGTCGCTGTAGCGCTGGGCAGAGGTTAGCAACTCTGCAGGGTTCCCATCGCCAAAGCACTGCAGTATTGATCCTGGTCGGCGATTATTGGCCTTGTCCTTCATCGGTGGCAGGCCCACCCCATGGACCGGCTGCACAGGCTTCAGCCTGAGACACGGGTTGGACTTGAATAAAAGCTTCTTAGAAATACACAAAGAATAAGAAACCTGGCGATACCACAACACGGTTTGTTGGTGACGGTTTTACTTTCTTTGGTGCAGTTGAACATTTTGCCACCAACAGGGTTGATGTGTGTACATTATCATTGCCAAGGTCTGTTTTTATATTGGTATGCATCATACAGACTGGTATCATGGTAAGCATATGGCCCTTGGCCAAACATGAAATTGGTTGACCTGGGCTGTCACCAGTCTGACAGGGGAAGTGTGTAAAATAGGAGTTATTTTAGTCCCCCAGGAAAATGTGGCTGTTTGATGTTTGATGAAAGCCTGTAAGAAACGGCTTGTCATGAAGCATCGGATCAGCATCATGCCTCTATATGCACCCTTATGCAATGCCCTGCTGTGTAGGGCTAGAGGCCTGGGTAAATATGTTAAATACATATGCATGAATATTATCCTATATAAAAATATAGGACGATTTGAACCAACCTATCTTCTTTTTTATCCGTCTTTCATCTGAAAGGCTCTAAACAATTACTATGTAGTTATTCACTTCAGCACTTTTGACACTTGAAGCCTAATGATGTAATGATGTGGTGTGCCCTTGTCAAACAACACACACAAGAAAGTTAACTTCAGTTTGTGGGGATTTCACCTTTTACTTACTTTCATGGGGTAGAAGTGTCAGAGTTGGGTCGTCTGAATTTCTCTTACAGACGAGTGACAGACGAGTGCGAGGTGAAATGAGCGTCACCGTGGGGCCGGGAGCATATGGCGGTGGTCGTAAGGCTGCTCTCCCGGTCGCTGCACTGGCAGGACTTTATTGGTTTACCTTCCTGTGGATTTGCGAGGGCTGTCTTGAGCGAGTGAGATACATCCACATAAACACATGGCCTCTTCCAAAGTATTTATCCCTGTTCCAGGCTGAGCTCCAATGCACGCCACCATGTTGTTTACCCCGGGCTGCAACAGACATTTCATAACATTTTCTATATTATGTGAAAGGTTTTTGGTTTGATAAAAGTGCTACAAGTCATTTTTCGTTTGTTTATTTCTTTCTGCTAAACGCATTTGTTAAAGCACAGTTAGTTTGTTATACTAGGAAACCAGGTACTAAAGTATGAGCGGTAGCAGGGGTGCCACTAAGACAAAGAAGCTGTTTGGGCACATGTGATCTCTGCGGGGGTCGATGTCGTCATTGTATTCACTTGTTCTCCACCGCCATCGTGTGCAAAGCGTCTCGCGGGACAAAAGCCGTGAGCTCCCAACTGTGCCCCTTTGATTGCACACGCACCAAAAAACCGCGGCGCAGCCCATGTCCCGACTACTCCAGGGCCAGACAATGACACCAGCACACAGATGGAGGCGCACCGTGGGGGTCTGAGTTAGACCAGATCTGCTTGTAAAACAACATGGCTTGTTGCAAAAGGGTCGATTTCTCTCAGATGCCTCTTGTTCTACGACTGAATGTTGGGCAATATTTCAGCCTTTTTGGATTGCTGATATTGATGTATTTTAGGCATGTTTTACTAATAAAACATCAAAAATGTTTGTGTCACTCTGGGAACCATGTTTTAAACATTGTCCAATGGGTACTTTAAATCGAGAACAATCTTAAAGCGATTCCAACAGACCAACAAAATATTACGATTATAAACTCGTTACGATTAAAAATACTGTATTTATGTTTTCTTATAGAAATTATCATTATTATCAGTGGTTTTTATACACAATTGATAATTCTAGCATTGTCAAATGCAGCTTTAGTCCTGCGTCATCCAACACAGAAATAGCCTGAGCCAGGTTGGGGTGGTGGTTCTTCAGACTTCGCAGGTTTCTCTGCGGTAGTCGGGTCCTTTCGTGAGGTCTAGCCCTTGTGGTGTTGGGTGACAATGTGGCTTACCCCTTAATTAACCTTCCTTAAGAGCTAGGAACCTCTGCTTGAAATGCCAGGGGGCAGCTCCAGCTACCTCCTTGTTCCCGGCAGACGCTGCCTCTCGCTCTCCTTACACTGCTCTGTAACTTCCAGCAGTCCCGTCTGAGCGTGGGAGGGACCAGCTTCCTGCTGCGCGCCATACCATCGGCTTTTCTGTCTGGTCCCTTGCCTACTAATAGTGTCGGATGTTTTGTAGCCTCAAACTAATAACATTGTAAGCATAATGTTATTAGTTTGAGGCTACAAAACATCCGACACTATTAGTAGGCAAGGGAAAAAATCGGAAAAAATGTAATAATTTGTGTCTTCCTGTTAACAAACTTAAAGCAGAATATTTATCCTTGAATCCAGTGAATAAACGTTTGGGGTGCATTTCGAGGATGATCATAAAAATGACCGATATTTAGAGAATAAAAGTCTGATAAAATTTTAAATTGTAGCAGAATCAAAACGCTTAAACTGTCCAACATTATACTATTGCACAGGATGTGTCCATGTCCAATGTCCATTATGCAGCAAACCACTCTGAATATGACCTAATGTAATGTCTATAAACCTTCACATGATATCATGTCTAATGGTTGTATATCTCTAGTCAGGGGGGCGATATTGTTATTGCTTCCTTAAATGAGTCCCGTTCACTTCCTCAGTCATGGCTCTATTGTGTTTACTTACACACTTAATGGATGTTTATATAAAAATGTTTCCACATCCAAAGACATTTTGCCCTGCAATCTACCACGAGTGCCTTAATTGTAGCTTGATGCTTCCACACATTCAACGCTTTTGTTTCCTGGTTATTTTTTGGCGGCTATTTATGCTTCCACACATTTTACGCCGCCCCGTCCCTTTAGGAAGCTGGCATACGAGGGGCTGTTTTTACACCGCACAGCTTCCAGGGAGATTAGTCATGTCTTGGGAAATGCATTGATGTCATATTTCAAATTAGACCTGTTCTATGATACCGTGCATCATTCCACAGAAAGGGACATTAGGAACATCATTTCTTTCTCTGCATCATACTGAATGAAACAAACGAGAGCTTATTTTCTTCCACCTCAATATATGGGAATTTATATTTGATCAAGCCCACAATCTGCTCGCAACTGTAATAATAATAAATAAACAGTAATAATGCCAAAACAGTTGAGCACATGCTTCTCACGACCGCCCAGCAAAGACTAATACAAATAACAAAATGTGTTGGGCTATGATTGAGGTTACCTGAGCATTTGGTTGTTTCACTAGGTCTACATTCGCCACAGATCTTGATTTACCAGACCGGCAATTTTGTGGCTCCATGCTGTTACAGCAATGCATTTGATCATTCACACTTACATCTTGTTCTGTTCCGATGACACGACTGACAGATGGTGCAGAATGTGTGGGACACGATGCCAGTTGTTCCAGGAACAACAAGTTGTCTTGGAAGCCAACAATAAACAAGCAGAGTGTGACCCTTCCCCCACCACTCATCATGACCACTAGGAGTAGCCTCAAGAGTTTTTTTTCTGGCTTAGTAATATATATATGTGACAATGAAGATCTTGAGGATCTTGTTTGCCAAAATGGATATTTCATGGCATGCTGACGAGAAGCAGTCATCTTTTCTGTTACGTAAAATATAAAAAAATATATGTAAAAATTGATTATATTTGAAGTGCAGCCTTATGTATGTGACAAGTGTCTGAAAAAGAGGAAATCTTCTTAGGACAAATAAGTCTCATTATAGCTCATTATGAGACTTATACAACACACAACACACTGCTCATTATAGCTCAGGTTACCATTGCATCATCGTCTCAATGTGGCTTTAATTATGATGCCTTCTTAATCCCTTTCTTATAATGTGCTTGTAAACACAAGGATTATGAGTCAAGGGAGTGGCCCTTTAGTTTGTGAGAATTCAATTGGAGTTGAAGTAATAGTTTGGGCGCACACCACAGATGATCATGTCTGCAGGCTCATTGTTGGATAACGAATCCCATTAGATTCAAATCAAGACTTTTGTTCCCATTCCCACTAATAAATTCAAAGCCGTGTCATGTGATTGAAACGACATCAGTGACCCCATAGCCACTCAGAGGTGTTGATTTTAAACCACAGCGTGCCTGTTTTTTATAATTATAGTAGCTTTTATCGCAAGATGAACGTACTCTGAACCTTTTATCCAAACTGGGAGCTTTAAAATTGTTGGGGGTGGCCCTGTGAAATAAGGATTCCTTGATCAACCTGAATAAATCATCATCCTAGCTAGCTTTCCCTTCAATTCGTCGAATCACACCTAACCAGATTGATAACTGCCAAACCTGCAGGGACTTAACACAAAACATTGTTTCTTTCGCCAATGCTTGTTACTTTCAAAGAACTATTGTGCTGATGTATTATATTTTCTTGCTTGAAATACCATATTGTATAACAACTTAAATATATATAAATGCCCTCAGGGCAAAGATTGTCTCAAACTTCCTCCACTTTTCTTGAGAAATATTTGTCTGCTGTTGTGGGTCACCTAAGATGCAATTCTGTCACCAAATACAATCTACTACAATCTGTCAAATAGTTCCTCTGGCTATAGCTCCTGTTTCCTTGATGCTTTCTATATGAACACAATTGTTGTGTCTCTGATAGCAATTCATTGTCACTGGTGGATTTTATAGCATGCATTAGTGGCATAATCTTAAACTCCATCTGAATTTACATTTTTTCCACTCAATTTATTTCCAGTTTCAAAATGCTTTCTTTAATTTATAAAAAGGTTCTGCCCCGGTAAAAAAATGTTTGTACAAGATGAGCATTTAATCTCAATTCACTACTATCTCATTTTGGAACCAGTAAGATCCGGTTTATCTTCATACTCACATGGAGAACAAAGCGATTCCGGTTTAACTTGAACGCAGTGCGATTACAGACACTATCTTTTAATGTAGCAGCATGGCTGGGGTCTGATCAGCACTGGCCATCATTCCTTTAAAGAGAAACCGTGCCTCGAGTGACTGGCTCTGTGAAATACAGATGGGCCCGGTGGCTCTTTGCCTCTGTCGCTGTGTACAGTAGTGAGGGCTTGGGAGTGTGTGCGCGTGCATGTGTGTGTGAGCTTAGGAAACAGAAATAACCCGTTGCCATGACAACATCAAAGACTTTGTTATTGCAATGTTCAGGTAACCTTTAGGTTTGATACGCTGGCCCCCCGGTGAGGACTCCAGGGTCATCCTGTTACCGGCCTTGTAGGCATTTCAGGTCCTGATGTTGCTGTGGTCTGATAGAATATTAGTCCTTCTTTATAGTGGTGTCAATCTCTTTCCGTAGGGATTGTCTACATTTGTAATTGATAACCTCTTGGAAATGATCCTCATTGTATTTGGTGTATATTGAATGTTTTATAGGTTGCACTTCACAGCTTTGTGAACTAACCAGTCTAAAGTATGTTTGGAAATAGTTTCTGACGAGTCCCTTTTTGTTCTGCTTTTCAGGGGCAGCCTGTTGGACTCTGTGATTTCAACATCAGACTGCTATGCATAGAAAAGGAAATAATATCTCCGCGGATGGAGAAGATGAAAAATGGACAGATTGACAAGACCAAAGAGCCGTTCAGCGTCCGAAACAAGCCCTTCTTTGACATCCATGCTTCTCGCAAGGTAACGTTACTCCTGATTTCTATCTCTGAAATAAAACAAACTTTCTGTTTTACTTGAATATTAGTACCCTTATCCCAATAGTTTGTCATTTTCAAAAGCCCACCCTTTTGTACGATGTGTTTTTTGAACATCGTTTGAACTATGTTCACACCAATAATTGGCATTCAAAAAGATCTGTGATAACATTATCGTAAAACAGCATGAACAGTCGAACGATGGCAGATTAAAGATGAGATGAGGCAGGTTTTATCCATCCTATCGCTACAGTCATGGTGTTCACATCTATCGTCACTGGGCTAGGCTTAGGTTTTGGTTTGTTTTGCCTCTTCGGTTTTAAAGTGGCGTTATAGAGGCCATTTGGGACCAATAACAATATGGAGGAGCTGTTTGATTACCACTAAAACTTAATTGGCTAGAACTTATTGAGGGAAAAAATAGCTAAATAAACATATTATTTTGACATTGGATTGATGTACTTTGAAGGTTGTGGTTCGAACATTTAAAAAAAATATTTTCTTGACTCCGCTGGGCACTGCCAGCGGACCAGTGACCAGATTTAATTCTGGGCTATGTAGAAATACAGCCTCCTAGGTAAATAATAATATCAAGCTTGTGCTGATTGGACATTTACCTTGTTTTATGTCAACTTTGTCTCAAAGATATTGGCATACCTCAATATTAATAAAACATGAAGTATAACATGTTGACTACGCTGTACATTTATGTTGAATCATCTACCGGCGTTTCATTTTTTAATAATTTAATAATTAAGTTATTTTTGTGCCCCAAAGGCTACACGCCACTTTCCAGGCCATCTTGGGAGGGTTGGTGGGGTGGAGGCAGTTGCATGTGGATGTAAATATCATATTAGTGAAGTCATTGGAACTGGCTCAGGTTCTTCAATGGCCCATTGTTCTATACAGTGGCCATCTGCTCTCGCCACAGTCATAGCTCTGTTGTAGGGGAACACTCAAGGGGGAATCAAACTAATTTATTTATGGGCACACCCAGCCTTTATTTCATGGCATGCTACTCATAAATTAAAAAAAAGAACATTTCGATGCAGTCTGAGACGGCACTTATATGCTGCCTTTGGTCAGATGCTGCCATTTTCAATGCTGTCCTTCTATGGTTTCGGTTTCTTCAGAACTTGGCAGGGCTCTCTGGCTATTCTTCATGCGGTTTTATTACTGGAAAGCCGAATATTGGTGTATTTAATCAGAGCAGAATTGTCAATAATACATTTATGACAAATAACTGAACAAATATGAACATAGCAAACTGTTGGTGACTCCAAATGATTCCAACCTTAAAACAATGGACCATTTCCATTTGAAGAGGGAGAGGAGACTAACGGTCAATGTGTAGGTGAACCCTAGCCTGGTCCTACCAGACTCTCGTACTTCATTTCATTTGTACAGAGAGTCTGGACCTACTCAATTGACAAACGTTACCTTACTTGAAGGCGGGTGTCTGTTGTAGTTTCAAACGATTGGATCTGCTCAGTGGCACTCTGGATCTGCCATAACCAATCGCTACCGTTTAGCCGGGAATCGCGTTGCTCGCAGGCTGTAAACAAACCAAACAGCGTGCGACGTGCGTGTTTGGTTGATGTCCGTCAACGAGAGCTGACTTTCACGTCATTGATCTCAGCCACTCAGATAGATACTTTATTGTTATTGCACATGTCACACAAGTACAGAGCAAAGAAATTACCAGTTACATCCCGTCCAAGAAACATAAAAGACAGTGTGGGGAGACAGGACGGAGTGACTGTCTGGGCTCACATGCGCTCCCTCGTTAGATAAGAAAAAGGTGAACAAGAGGGGAAACGAGGGGAAAAAAAAGTGAATTCCCAAACTATGTTCCTCTAAGGGGGGCACAGTGTAGGGATTAGCAAAAAAACACCTCAACACGTAAGCAACATATCAAAAACATCACAAACACATGTGGGAGGGGGGACGGGTGTCGGGGAGGGGAGGTGGCACAGCTCTGTTCGCTGATTGGACGCAGAGAATTTAGACTGAGAAAAACCCACTAACATACCGCAGACCCAGACCTAGTACTGAAGGGAAATACTAATTGAGCGGAAGTACTTGGGCGGGCGGAGCCACGCTAGGTGAACCCCTTATTTCAGCTCAAAATGTAACTACAATTTAAAATTTAAAATGCAGTAACTTTTAGCCATGAGTTCTAGGAAGGAGGGGGAGGTGTTGTCACCTTGGTTACGATGCAAGGAAACTTTCTGATACAATTTTTCTGAGCTAGCATGCGTCATTGAGTTTGAGTGTTATAATAATAATAATAATAATGGATTGAATTTATATAGCGCTTTTCTAGACACTCAAAGACGCTGTTTACAGGGAAGGGGGAACCTCACTAACCACCACCAGTGTGTAGCACCAACACGGGTGAAGCACGGCAGCCAATCTGCGCCAGAACGCTCACCACACACCAGCTTGAGGTGGAGAGTGAGGGAATTAATGAGTCAGCCAATTATACAGGAGGATGATTAGGGGGCCAGATTGAAATGAGCCTGGTTGGGCCAGGACACCGGGGAAACCCCTACTCTTTACGATCAGTGCCATGGGATCTTTTATGACCAAAGTGAGTCAGAACCTCGGTTTTACGTCTCCTCCGAAGGACGGCACCTTCCACAGCACAGTGTCCCCGTCACTGCACTGGGGCATCGGGATTGATGAGTAAGGGGGCCAGAGGGAAGAGTGCCACCTATAGGCCACCACCCGACACCACTTACAGCACCTGGTATTCCCAGGCGGTCTCCCATCCAGGTACTAACCAGGCCCGACCCTGCTTAGCTTCCGAGATCAGACGAGATCGGGCGTGTTCAGGGTGGTATGGCTGTTAATGAGTAATGTATATGAAATGCGCCACACACTGTCGAGTGTCAGAGAAGCCTAACCCGCTCTCAAATGACACATCAGCATGAGCCGCTGCCCAGAAAGTTCTCCACACTCCACACCACTGTGGCGATAGCCTGTAACTGAGCTCGGAGCAAAGCAGAATCTTCAGTCTACTTACGACTCACTAGTTTGGGTAGATGATAAAAAAATTAAGAATTTTACACCTATTTTTCGATTATTTCAGTAACAGTGATGACATAGCTAATATGTTTAAAGCTATTAATGATTCTAAGGCGATATGATTGCCAGAAGCTGCACATGACCATTATCCAATTAATTATTGTGCATAGTCTCAAAGGTCAGGAACGGCTGGGGGTTGAGAAATGTGCCGCAATCGTCTGCAAAGTGCAGGTCTTCCCATGATGACTGACTTGGTAGAAGAGGTTGGGTAGAGCAGAAATAAATGAATCACTAAGAAGATTCCATGCTTGATTACTCAATCAAGCATGGCAATGTAGCAATAAAGCTTAATTTAACTTGAAGCATGGTGTTCAGCCAATGTACTCAGACTAAGTCTTTGGCTAAATTGTATTAACCCCCCCCCCCACACACACACTCCTCCATCTGACACCTCTTTCATCCAAATTCCAGAAAGTTATTTCACCTCTGCTTATGAATATTCTAATATCCGCTTCCAATTGATCAAATGGGAAAAGCAATCAGACCCCTACTTCCAAACAATTTCCATATATGTTGCCATCATTTCAATCAAGGACATTAACCCTTAACATTCAGGATTCAATATCAATGTGAAAGTCATAGTAAGTGGAAAGCAGATCTTTCTTTTTTGCACAACATATGCATCTCAGGTTTAAGATGTAGATTTGTAAAGACATGTAGATGTGTAGATGTACATTATTGCATTGCAATTATTGCAATGCAATAATTTCTCACATTATACATCTACAATTAAATATAAGAATTCCATAGGAACCAACAACTGATCTTGAATAGCTACATGTTTGTTTTGTGACTGAGAAAAAGCTCTGTATTATCTCATTGTCATGGTTACAGTTGGATCTGGATACAATGAATCTCAAATGGATGTATTCAGTATTATTGTCACCTGTTGCTGCTATTTCTAAAAGCCAGGCTGAGTAACCATGTAACCTTTCACTCACCTCCTGTCTGTTAACCTTCATTAAATTGCCAGATAGTACTGCAACTGCCCTTCTTATAACTCCCTCCATTATTAAGTCCAGACAAATGTGCCTCTACTAATGTAATGGTTTCAGATTTTCAGGATGGGAATAGGAGTGGAACACTAGGAGTGTAAATCCCCCAGCTAAAGTGTTTTTGTTATTAGCCTAGCCTGGGCTTCGCGTGGGCTCGCTGACCTCACACCCCAACTGTCTCGTCTCCGGCAGCTCCCAATGTGTGAAGGCTGCGGATGGAGAAGTGACAGGCTGAGGTGTCTGTTCCTCCATCTCCATCCCTCACTCCTTTATCATTCGGTTGGAAAATGCAAGCTTAGTTTGGAAAAAAAGCCCAATCCTCAGGACAAATTGACCCATAGGAATACCAAGCCGTGAAAACAGCTTTAAAGGCCTCTTTCAGTAGTAAACGCTTGACGATATCAGGGTTTCCCACAACTGTCTATAGGCGAGACTCAGCCCCTTTGATGCATTACCTCCCGCCTCTACAAACAAATTAGGTTTTCACGATAAAAGACAATATATGACCGACCCCCGCGTCTCGTTTCTGGCTCTCCGTTTCTCCTCTACCTCCACTTGCTTTGCAGTGGAGGTAGAGCGTATACTGCATGGGCGCGGCTACTTTCTTTTTTGGTTTTCATTTTTTTGCGGATGCATTATTTAAAAAAAATATCGCGGAAATATCGCGAGAACACTACGTGTCATCGTGGGACGTCAATATCGTCATCGCGATAAAAATTCGATATTTTGTCCAGCCCTACTACACATAAACCTATAATGACATTGGCAGTTTTTTTTCCAGGACGCTCAACCAAAACACAACATGAAAAAAATACAAGGTCCTCAGCCTCGCAAAAGCAGCCAGCAAAACACTCTGTTCCCATTCATTACAATTACCCAATCTGCCCCGAGCTATTAAAAAGTGTATGGTTTCATCGAGGGCCGATATCTCTATGAAATCAAACCGTGGCCAGTCTCGGTGGAGATGGATTGCTCAGACGGAGAGCTAGATTGTCTGGCAATTCCTGAGCCACTGCCAGCCTCTAAAATGAATCTATATCTTAAATCAGAACAATGTGGATTGTGGACCCACATTTGGCCCTCTAAGGAAATAGTCCACAAACGATGGTTCTCTCCAGCACCGCTGTGTTCTCTCCCCTGCCTGGGCCCACTCACAGCGGGAGAGCACGCCGTCTGTTGCGTAAGGGCTCGAGCTCGCTGGAAGAAGGAAAACTCTATCCACGGATCAGATGACTAACATCATTTGCGTACCTCAGTTGCTTTGAGATGCATTTATTTATATATTTAGCTCTCCTTCAAAGTCTCTGAACTGTTACGCAAGCGGCGATGATGCACACAATATTGGTTCAGTGGGCATTGCATAAGAGAGAGCATCTGTTTGTTTCCTTTAGACCCTTTCCGTCACAATGCCACATTCACGTAGAGGTGCAAACATAATGCCACTTGAAAGCTCCTTAAAAACACTCATACTCTCTCTCTCTGGCTGGTAATGTTTGCTTTTAAAATTAAGAAGAACCAGAGGTGCTAATTTACCACTACAATGCAAGTGCAAGATGGCACTTTTGCAGTCTAGACCCCAGACACCCGTGATGTTCAGAGGTGTCTAGCGTAGCGGTTCGGAGCGATGTCATGAATTAAACATTTCTACCTTTACTTTATGAGTTTATGGATGGCATCCTGACGAAGATATCAGAGACCTCATTTACCAAGGTGGAAGAAAATATACTGAATGCTAACCCTACAAACTAAGAAATGTATATTTATCAAGCGTTTAGGGGCACAGTTTCCTTTGATAAATGCTGGCTGTCCTAAATCCTTATGCCTATCCCCGGCAGAGAACTAATAAAAATTATAAAGAAGCGCAAAAGGTAAAAATCTCCTATGGAAATGTTGCAAATGCTAGTCACTCCCTATATCTGTGATGATATAGGGAAACTGTGCATAAAGTGATGACACCTTCAAAGGACTGCAGGCGTTAAACGGCTTAGCGCGGGCGGGGAAATGCCAGCTATATCTCCTAGTTTGGCTGAAACATACCAGTTGCCAGAACCCAGAGGGTCGAGAGGACTTTGATGCTTCCAGAAAGTTAGTGCGAAAGTTAGACGAAAGGCTAGATCTGCCATTTGAAGCGCCCAACTCCTACTGTACACATGGTTTGCGCAGAGAGTTGTTTGTACGCAAAATGTATAAATGAAGGACTAGGACAGTGGTTGGTCGGCTCATGTATTGACAAAGGCCTTAAATAGAATTATTCACACTCACATGTGCATTGCAACAAACACTGTTGCCAGAAATGCAGAAGCCCTCATTCTTAGGCTTCTAGATAGCTACGATTTGTGCTTGTCACAGATCCCAAAATGTACTGAATGGAGCCGAGTTTCTCAGTTTTCTCCGTAATAAGATGATATGACACCTGCACCAGCTTATGTCCATATTTCTAACACAGAATCGGCAGAATCACAAGAAAATTGATAGTAGCCATCTTTTATATTGATGGCGGTTACAAGGCCTTATTGGTATTGGAAGGAATTGTTAGCTTGAGGATCAAATTCACTGTCTAGATTGAGCTGTCTAGATATTTCATAAAAACTATAAAATGTGATCAGTGGAGCAAAGAGCAACACCAAGTAGGTTTGTCCATCAAATGTGGCCATATTAATAGATGTAACCCTTCTTTCCAATCCTTAATGTATAGAGTTACAATTAAGGCATTTGATCCCAAGGTGCTTAGTGAGGACCTCTCTTTAAAGTCTGCATTTAAAGCAGACTTTAATTTAAAGCAGATACGGGACCTACCAAACAATTGGCTTTTCTGAGCTGAGTTCCCTGAGTCCCCGAAGGCCCCCTGTAGAGGAATGCCAGAAAACAGGGCTGCTCCCCATACGCCAAACATGTTTTGAGCCCATAATTGAAATGTACTTTCAAAGGGAATTGTTCCTTTGACATTGTTTAATTGCATATGTTATTCTTAATATATTCAGTTTGACAAAGTATATTTTGCCCAAAGCAAACATTATTTCACCTCTCTAAATAAAACCTACACACTTTCTTTCCGCGGCCTGTCAGCTGATTTGACTAAATACCACCAAAGCAGTTGAGCAAACACACTCCATCCTCCTCAACACATGTTAACGGCAACATGGAGCCGGGGAACTGCAGGCTGGCTGCTAAAGGCCTTTCATATTAGGCATGAAAAGTGCTAGAGGCAACGCGCACACACACCGCCACCTGACTAGAATAACAATCACTCTCCTCCACATTTGATTAAGCATTTGAACGCGATGCTACACTGTGGCCGTGGAAGGCTGTATAATCCAGTTTTGTGGAATGAAAACTGAATAATTTCGCTCCATGTGTGCTGAGGCAGAAAGGATAACATTGAGGGATTACATTTTCTGAAATATTTTGCGATGTCTGTTCTGCCAGACCTGTGCGAGTCACCATGCATAATAGAGAAGAGATGATCCTTGTATGCCTGGGCCAAGATGGAGAATGTCTAATAACGGAATGTGTAAAGGGTGAATAAGGCGCTCCTGAAGTATTGCTGGTTTATTTATGACCTTTGTTGCAGTTTATCATTGTGTACCCTATCGTGTGGAAGGTTTTGTATTATTCGGAGTAGAGAGCACAGTTGCATCGGACTCTATTAGACAATCCCTTTTTCCGCTACTTGCGCTGCGTCATAGTGGGCAGTGGTCTGACGGTGATGCTTGCATTGCTCAAAATATCAGAATTCCAAAGCTTTCCTTGCCAACACGACGAGACATACAATCATTTCTTTGGGTACAGGTGCATACCCTAAACAAGACAGTCAGCAACCACATGAAATAAGAGGCAAAGATATGCAGAAGAAGTGCAAAGATATGCAGAAAAAGACAACCGTGAAAGGAGTCTGTAAGATTGCAGCAGGTGAAAAAGAGTTGTTGTGCACAACAGGGGATTCAGCTTGCAGCGGCTGTTTACTAGCTGGAGCGCTTCAGGAAATAAGCTTCAGAGGTGATGGGTGGTGCCGGTGGCAGTAGACCTGCCGCCCTTCCAAGACGGTATCCTTCTGAGGAAGTGGGAGCAGGGGTGAGAGAGGTCTCTGGGTTGGCAGCTGGTGATCTTTTCCCCGCAGTACCGACAAAGATATGTGCCTTGCTGCCGCTTTTCAGTTATTCAAACATGATGGGGAAATAAATGATAAAGCCCTTGGGTTAAAGCAGTGGAATGTAAGTTTTGAGAGTTTGCAGTTTTTCAGTAGCACAGAATTTTTGTAGCTCAGAAAGGCCATTCCTATTAGTTCCTCATGGCCTCGCTGGGCTCAGCCTGTTAATCCTTTCTCCCCCCTTGCTCTACCTACATGCATGCGCAGCAGGAGATGCCTCTGAAAAGATGGCGGACTGTCAACGGACTGCTAAAAACAGCCCACACGCGTCCGTCTAATTGTAGACTTTATGGCATACATGCAAGACCGCTTCTGTTGTTATTGTATGCCGGTATTTAAACAGTGACACCTATTCATTTGAATGCGACGTTTTGAATATATGGGTTTACTCTTAACAAAATGGAATCTAGATGATGGATGTATTTAAAGGTAAAGTATGTGAAATTACGGCATTCAAATATCTCAAAATGACTTGATTAAAACATTTTTAGTAGTTACATTATTATGTAGTTCCATAAATGTTTCCAACGATGTTCAAACCCAAGAAAAAAAATAAATAATTCAAGGTAACTGTGCTATCCATTGGGTGGACTGTTAATGGCGACATACCCCCTTTACCCGGTAACCTCAGGGGAACCCATAATCCCCAGTAGTTTTAATTTCTGAAATTATATTTCAATATAGATTTATCTTTCTTTGATGTGCTTCTGTGACAAGTGTCTCATGCCAGCCACAAAGCTTATGATACAATAACAATGTAACATCACAACATTCACAACACGTTCTTAGATATTTTGTGTACGATGGTTTTGACCCTGGATGACAGCGCAGATACTATGCACGGTTAATTCAGCCAGATAGCGTGAGCTATAGCTTTATGGGTGTTTGACTCATCTAATGGCAAGTTAGATATGTTACGTCACTTTGTTCACACGCTACTCTGTAACGCTACTCAATAAATGACTTTTGTAATGGTTTTGATTGAGAGACCCCCATGCGACAGACATTGCATTTAATCTTTTTAGAGGTTGGTGTAAATATAGGTTTGCCATGAAACGCAACATCTCTTATTGATGATGATTTTCTGATTTTTGTCATGCAATAACATCCAAATAATCTCTCAATGGTAAGGGAAATTGCATTGCATTTGGGTGGATGTTTGCATTCTGCAATAAATCATTCTGAAGCAGGGGGTGAAAGGGACAATCAGCGGTCTCTCCTCAGTGGTCTCAGACAGGCCTGTCTAGCGGCTTTACCTGAAGAGGAGAGGTTTTCAGAGGAGAGGCTGCCAGGCAAACTTCCCTGCGTTGCTTACTGTGACAGCCAATACAAACATTGGTGCTGGTTGCATGCATATAAACAGCCATCATTTATTCATTGGATGAAACGCTAAAACTGCACCAGTAAACTCAAACAAAGCTAAGGAGTTTCTGCATTGAAATCTGCTTTATTTTTCTCATTGTTGTGTCAGTTTTCAAAAATAATAGACGGGGGGGGGGGGGGGTTTTACTTGTCTTGCGTCTGTGATTTATTTCATGGTTTTGGCTCTGGCTTTGGCAGCAACAAAGCCACGGTACGATTCACGGATCACTATACTATAGGCCGTGTGCAATGAGCCTCCGACATAAAAATGGATGAGGCAGAAAATTGCCCCCCATTTATATCATCCTCAACATTTATTCCCTCCCTTCTGGTGGAAAGAAGGCGCCACTCATTGCTATGCAGTGTTTGGGCTCGTGGGCGTTTTCACCTGCCTGCATGATGTCTGTAGCTCCCTCTGCTCCCTAAGGGGACCTTGGGAAGTGTGTTCTCTTAATAAGGGTCTGTGTTATTCGCCTTCCACATGACCCCTACATTACTGACCAACCGCCTCATTTGTCCTTTTCCAAACGGGCTTTCATATGAAAGAAGTGTCTTGGCTTATCACTGCACACATCGACATCTGTAAGAAGATGTGTGTCTCTTCGCAGCCTAATAACTCTCTCCCGAGCTTTCCTGGGTGCACGGAGAAATGGTGGGTGGATGTTGTGAGATGGCCGGGGAACTGAAATGGAACTCCATCTCTCTGCCTACACTCCATCGCCTCGTGAAGCCGGTAGTTCTTTTAAGTTTGGCTCTCAGCCTTCTCTATGTCAGCGAGATCGTCAAGCTTTCATGTGTGAAATGCTTTGACTCATTGATCATTCTTGAAAATGATGTTGTGATGGCTTTCTTTTGGATAAAGGACTCACTCGGATGCCAGAGTCCTTGTTCCTAAATTCTTCATTTTCTACTTGATTTCAACATTAGTTATGGTTTTTTAGGAATAAACTACTGATTAATATTGACTGAGCTAAAAAAAAAAAAATATCTTGATACCTTACTTACATGGTTGCCAAAGGATAAATAAAAAGTGAAATAAAGGGTGTTTTACGTTAAGAGTCTTCAGCCTCATCAATAAGGATGAGGCTGAAGATCTATGGGCTCCTTTAACAAATACCAGGCTTGTTGTATGCTGGGTCTGTTATCCCCTCTGTTATAATGAACCATTTATCTACTCCTGACACTTTGTTCAGTTAAAGGTCCCTGCCACCAAAATCCCCAAAAAACACATGTTTCCTAATGCATTTGTTTATACAAGGGTGAAGGGCTATCAAAAAACCTTAAAAACATGACAATCATTTTTTACCCAAATGCAAAAATGGGTGGCAAGGCGCCCCCGCCCCCACCCACCACCCCCCCCCCCCCCCCCCCGAAACACAAAGTTTAGTTTTTGTACGGTACATGTGTACGTGCATGTCTAACACACAAGTAAACATTAACAGTGAATGGTGTCCAGATTGTCAATAGGAAAACAAAATGGTCTATCTGTAATTATTGTTGAGTTTATCATCATAAGTAGCAATCATTTAATCAATTGCTGCTACCTCAATAAGTCACATTTGCATACGCCAGCTACATTGCTAATCGCAAAGGTGTTTAATATCCACTGATGCTTACGGACATTTCATGAATTTTATAGGTAAAGCATGAAATATAAACAATGGCAAGGACTTTAATGAAAGAGTAAATTCAGTTATGTCACATATTGCCAATATTTCCCCCTGAGTTGTTATTGTGGTAGATAAACCACAAGGCTTTAACACATTCTTGACTATATGCATGGATCACAAGCATGTCTGAAAAATGCGGAATGATTCTGCTCTTGGGCTTCTACTTCTTCTAAGTGGAATTTCTTAAAGATCCAGTGAGCCCACTCATTCAGAAGGAATTCGAACACTGTGTGATTTAAAAAAATGCGAGTAAAATATGAGAATTTTAGGAAAGAGGGGGGTGTCATATTCCAATGGTTACGATCCAAGGCGTGTTACGCCAGACTCCCTCGGTAAAGGTACTCGGAAAAGAACGCCACCTTTGTTTGCAGCGAGTGAAACGTTTGTATTGCTTAAGGGAGAACATAGGATTTTACTCATTTTTTCCCTATATTGGGTACTTATTTCAGTAACAGTGATAAAATGGCATGTATTCATGTGTTTAAGATCATAAAGGACAAGTGACCATGTTAAAAACAAAGAAAATGTGATTTTGGTTTCAATGGCTCTTTAAGGTTGCAATGGAGCTCCACCTGGCCCTAGTCTTTTCCTGTGAGGGTTGAGTTGGTATTTGCTGCCAGCTTCCTTATTTCCAAACGTTCCCTCTGTTTACAGGGCTGGTCATCTCCCTCTGTCACACTGCCAAATGTCAGCTCATTTGAAATGGTTTGAAGAATAAAGTTCAGGGGCTTTGTGGTGTTTGGCCGGTGCTATTTTATGAATGTTACCAAAAGAGGATATGGAGAAGTTCTTAGGGCCTGAGATATTCTTCTACCTTGTGTAATTTGTCTGTGATCGTCTGGCATAAATGCGTTGATCTCTGCTTTTTATCTTCTCAATGGGCTGAGTAGGTTACCTGATCTTTACTCTAGTGCACATTTGCATTAGCGTTCCACATTATTGACTGAAGCCATTTCCTGCCTGCCAAACCTGTGTCTCATTTCAACATGGAGCCTATAGAAAATATCAGTTACCGTGTTTCTACCCAAAGGAAATCTAAGATGAGGAGAGGGAGAACTATTTTCCCGTCTGTGTTGGCGTGATACTTCAACATGTCTCTGTATCTCTGTCTCTGCTCAGTGCCTGCACCAGAGACTAGTATTAACTGATCCTTGGATTGCTGCTCATCTTTACTGTTGACAGAACGGTTAATTTCTCAGATTTTTTACTTACCATTACTTACTTGTTGCCTCCAGCACTGCAATCATGCATTCCTCACAGGGAAGAATAAAATTGGTCTCTGATCATGACTTTTAACTGGTATAGTTGAGGACAAATATCCTAGCAATTTTCCTTTCTCCTTTTATGACTTGAATCTTTTTTGTTAACCTGTTTGCCCAAAATAAATTCTTTGGCTGAATTGGATGCTTGTCGAAAGCCATGTGTAATTTACTTCTCTTCTTGCAGAGGACAATAATGACCATATTTGATCATTTTCTTCATGTATAATGATTTTCATTGTTATTTAGTTTAATATTTAATAATATTTAATAATAATAGTAATAATTGTTTAATAATGGTTTTGGCAAAGGAAATGACTGTTAACTGTTCAAATCAGAAAGAGAATGATACAAAGAAAATACACTGTGGACTGTGTGCATGCTTTCTGAGCGCACAAAAGATGCGTAGTAAACCATATTTCTGGGATCCTGCTGCACGTCAACCCTGTCATTGAAATAGGATCAACATCAGAATATTTGTTCTCAAATATTCTCTGAATTTCCAGGAACTGTCCTGGTTGTATTATCATCACAGCTGTCCCTCTGTGGCTGTTGGAAACCTGTAATTAAATGCAATTTCACAGGACAAAATTCCGGCTATTTCTCCTGAGAACGGTGCAATATGGCACGGCTGGTTTGGTTCCCCTGCAGCAGCAGTTATTTCGGTCATTGGTAATGAATGAGCCAAACACCCTCTGATTATTGCAATCATAACGAATCCCCCAATGCCGGATGAGCAATTGCAGTCTTGCCTGTCAAAACACTGCATTGATGTTTCTGCCATGCTTGAATCAATTAAAAGAGGTCATTGTCCGGTTATGGGTCCTGGCGAATTAAATGGATCAGGCCAGGTATCAAAATATTTTCTTTAATCTCTGCGGGATGCGTTTGGCCCCAAAGCTTTCAGTGTGGAAACTCGATCCATAAATGGCTTTTAGAGTTCCAGGTATGAGAAGTGCTTGCCAACGTACTAAATAGATGTACTCAACCAGATTTTCAGCCATGCTTTATTGACCTTTGTTTTTTGCTTTCTGTATTTGTTTTGGTATAAGTTAACCTTGTTTTTCTATTCTTATTTTTCAGTTACTGGAAGGCAGCTTCACTTCGCAGGTCAGCCACGAGGTTGATGGTCTCATCTTCCAGCCATGTGGGGTATGTTATCTTTTTGCTTTTCGGGGTCATCACAGTCAAAACTAGCTAACTAAGTGCATAATTGGATGTTAAAATTCAAATGATCATAGAATATGTAGTTGTTGACACTCTTGCTCCTTGTTCTTATCTGCTGATATAAAGAAATCAATTGAGATACAGGGCAGTGCTGGGGAACATCTGAAGCCAAACCTGAACCCCTAAGGTCATTCTTGGGTACATGGGAGGTTCTGGTTGTTTAGCTTGGTTGGAGCCGCCCCCCTCAGTGTCAGGATAACAGCTTGCCACCGCCACCCACTGTTTGTTTGTCCCACTCTGTGGTCACCTTCACTCGCTCTCCAATGTGGTGCATGAGACGCACATGGCCTGGTTGTTTTCTACAGAGAAAGGAAGGTCCTTCTGTGTTAGAATATCAATGTGCTTGGGTGTCTGAGGTGTTTCTTCTTTTCTTTCTTACTATTTTTTCTTGCAAACTTAGAGGTTGTTTTCGAAGATTCCTCTTCGAACACTAAATCTTTTGAAAAACGTACTTTCTTTTCCAAACAAATTATAAAATAAAGATGTAATCCCACCTGCATGAGTTATTGAGTGAATGAATGAGATGTTGTATGGTTGAATTAATTACTTAAAATGTAGTAAAAATAAATAACATAATTTATATTAAACCACAGTGAAGCTTGCAGGGTTTTTCATTGGTTCTGGAGCTTCTGCTGTATCTAAGTGTCCCCAGGTAGCCAATCATGAAAAAACAGCCTGGAAAGTCAAAAATATCAAGGTAGCATTTATCACATTGCTCATCCTTTCCTATAACTGACATTAGCACATTTCTAATGTCAAGACTGAACAATGACAAAACGCAAGGCTGCCCCTAAAGAGACCTTCCTCATTCAGTTTTCGGGTCTGGGAAACACTTTGAATTCCTTGTAAAGTGCAATGTCGTCGTAGATCATGAGTGTCCCATGAACGTTTTATTCTGGTCCATGTATAAATATGTACATATTTTTTTTTTTAACAACAAATTGAAAATAACCAATTGAGATGACGTAGGTTTAATGTAAGCCTCTTTCTTCTACTATTCCCACCCTAACCCTCACTTCAAAATCCCACTGGCCATTATGGCTTGGAGTCTGGCTCAGTGAGTATCCGTTGCCCTGTGTAGGCAACCCTGAAGACCGTGAGATTTTGCAATGGCTTATGGCAATTAATACTAATCTGCAGATCAAACGGGCGACTGCTGATCTTCCTGAGTGACGGATGTTTATTTAAGCCAGCATATACTGAAGAGGAAATACAGTGGGGCACCTGGCAGTGTGTTCAGAGTCCTGCTGTTTTAGTGTCCCAATCAAGTTATAAAGTAATGCTGCGCGGATGGAACGGCTATGTTTACGTCTGCGAATTCCAATTACCAAAGAACTATGCCTTTCAGCATCTCATTCAAGGAATACATGCTTCTTTAAATGCCGCACAAAAGTTTGACGAGAAGTTTATTGCAATGTTCATCTATATTTATTCTATATACTGCAAAACCAACCACAGAACAATGAGACGACATGATGTTAACCACATAGTCGATAAATATTATTATATATAATATTGGGAGACCTCATATCTGCCCCTTGAGTTGCTCACACCCGGACATAAACAAGTTCCCATTGGCAGACCCAGCCATGCACCACGGAGGGTTAGGGAAATTGACAATATCGAACAATTGGCTTCATGCTGTTCATGCTGTTCATGCTTCAGTAAGATTATCTTTCCTTGGATTATTGGAGCAGTTCATTCTATTTGTTTGACTTTATTCTTTATTCATCATCTCCAGCCTAATGATGAACATGATTACTGGGCTCATTAAGAATTCATACCATACATTTTTGCGTAAAGAGACCAAGAGTTTCATAAATGCATACTTTCCTTTTTGATTGAGTGTTCGAAATCGTGACTCAGCCTCTCACTTGCGTGGTAATGGTAGTGCTATTGTGACCCCAGCTGTTTGAAAAACCTGCTTTCTTTTGTTTGTTACATTCTGAGATTAATTGTTGTTATTGCTGTGTTGTGTTCTTGTTGACTTGATGCGTCAATTAAAGCTAATGCTTTCAGTCATGTCAATTGATTTACTGCCCTATCGCAGAATGGTGATTAAGGAAAATCCTCTGCTCTAGCGATGACAGAATTCACCTAGGCAATTCATTTAACACCGGCTAATTGCCTTTTTACTCAGTCAATTAAAGCCACTTGGCAATAGCCCAGTGGTGGTAGAAGTGTAAATAAACATTTAATTTAAACATAAAGCAGATGTGTAATTTAGTAGTATCTGTGTAGCTTTTGGTATTTCAATATTTTGGTGACTACAAGGTGTATAAAAAAAACTATATTCTATTAAATAATAAACCCAAGTCAAGAACACTATAAGTAGGGCTGAACGATTGCGGGAAATAATTGAATTGCGATTATTTTGACCATTATTTTTCCTTATGTTGTGTATTATTCACAAAAAAAAATAAAAATCATTCTTTAGTATGACCAACACAACAATGGAAGCAGTCAACATAAAAAGTTGTCTTTCCTTTAGGCCAGGCCTAAAGGATTTATATCATAAACTTCTTTATTTAATTATTGGATTGTAAAATAAAAAAATAAAAAAATATATCGTACTGATTTCCAGTCAGTAACAGTAACAAATCACTTTTTTTTATTTAATCGCAGCCTTTGCGATTTGAATACCGCGTTCTATTACATCGCGATTTCAATTTGAATTAGATTAATCGTTCAGCCCTAACTATAAGTGTAATTTACTGCAGAGAGTAAAAGGATAAAGAAAGACTTTAACAGAGAAAGAACATAAGGCATTGATAACAGCACCAAGTCTACGTGCCAATATTTCTTATCCAGCCCTTTTATCTACAAATCAGAGGCATTTCCTACCTTCCATCAACTCGGTTGTGTAACATTATATTTGTATTGATTGCCATGGCCTCTTGCCGAGCATCACAGGAGAACTCGGTGTGTTTTTTTCCAAGCAAATAATCAGAACCTAGACAAGGCATTTTCACGAGGCCTTGATCAATATTGCCATAATTGGCTTTGAGAGCTTTGTGGCTTAGCTTACATCGAGATTATACAGGGCAGGCACGTCAAACATCTCATACGTTTACTGCCCCAACTAATTTGATACTGAGGTTGTGAGAGCTTAAAAACTTCATAAACATATTTTGATGATTACATTGTCCTTTTGCAAGAATTTAGACTGACATGATTAGTTATCTCTGGTCGGTTTGACCCTTTGAACAGCTTCCGCAGTAGACTACATGTAAAGCCCTAAACTGCCAGCAACCATATTTGTAGCCTATTGTGTTTGAACTTTGTCTTTTTCTCTCTTTATATTTTCGAAATCACATAATTTACAAAGCAATTACCACTGAGGTTATACTTACAGCGTGATCCATCAGGTCCGGGAAAGCTCCAAAAAAGAATTGACTAACAATGAAATGAGCAGATGCGCTGCTGTCTGCCCCACCACCACAGCACAATTGAAACGCTACAACCACCCCATTGATGTGTCACTTTACTCAAATCAATGTGCCAACACTAGCTGCTCAATTGCTTCTGAAATATGCTGATGGTTGCTGCTTTTCAAATATATACATTTATATACCATTTTCTGGGTTGCTCCATTGCACTGCTTCACCAACCTGGGCACAACTTTATTTATAGCTTAATTTTACTAGGGCCTCAATGTAAAAACGGTAGACCACCCTAGATCAAAAGCCAGGGTGGCCTTGAAGTCACCATCCTTAATGTATACACTTGTGTACTGTATATATTAGTGGTCAATTCTTCACATAGAGTCAGGCACCTTGTTCCGAAAATGTATGTTCTGTGTTATTGCAATGGCATGAAAGCACCAAGTTCAAAGGGAGGCTATTGATAACTGTACTGTGTTTAGCCATCCACAGTGACTTGCCTGTGTTATGCATGCCAATTTGCAGAAAGACATTTAGGAAGGGGGGAGGGGTCTCATCAGTGATGCCTTTTTCCAGCAGTTGCAGTGGCAGTGAACTCGTACCCGAAGATGAGCAGAATCTTTAAGGTTGTGTGATGGGGAAGCCAGGTTATGTCATGCAATAGCTTTTAGTCTTTTTCATTGTCAGGCGTGTTTTTTTAGGAGCTTAGGTGGGCTTACACGCCTCGGCAAGCTGGTCAGTTTCAATCAAACTCTGGAGCATGGATCCCACTACATTTTTCGAGCAAAGTAAATGGAAAAAAAAAAAACACCCTTCAAGAAATCAATTCCTCTCAACTCGGGTTTGACTTTCCTTTTAGACGGATATTAATACCTCATGAGTCAACAACACCTGCCGGATATGCTTGTCAACAAAGGCCATTTTGCGTTGCTTCTCTTGTTACTGTAGATTAAGAAAAAACACTCTTGGCTCTCTGGCTCCCTGCAGGCACCCAGGGGAACATCATCCTCCCCCCCCCTACAGCCCTCAGGGAGACGGCTGTACCTCCATTCCTTTCTGGTGTCCAGACTAGGTGTTCAACCTTTAAAGATGTAGAGGATACCATTACATTCACAAAAAAAAAAATATCACAATCATTTGATTTATGAGGAATGATCTACGGATCATCAACACTACGGATGTTTAAAATCACTTGAGCATTCTTTAAATAGAGGTTCTGTTGTATTTTCCCCACAACACTATTTTGTCGCATACATTTTTGTCCATTTCAATTTATCTAATTTTATAAAGAAAGTAGAGAAAAGCCTCTCTACTATCATTTTTTGGTTGTTTGTTTCCACTTTCAATTTCCCAACACTAGCTTCTCAATTGCTCCTGAAATTGGCTGGTGTTTGTTTTGTCTGCTGTGTGCTGCTTTTCACATATATTTTATTTTGTTTTCTTTCTTTAATTTTGTAGGTTACTCAGTTGCACTGCTTAAACCAACCTGGGCAAAACTTTATCCATAACTTACTCTTTCTAGGGCCTCATTGTGAAACCTTTAGAACAAAAGTTGCAAACAATACAACGTATGTTGAGGAATCTCTTATGGGAAAGATTGTATAAATTCTATAATGAGTGTGTGAACGGCTTCCTCAGTCATTCCTTGAAGGCATCATCCTCAATGTTCAGATACTAGTGGTCAATGCTTCACGTAGTCACACACATTGTTCCCAACATTTAGGTTTCGTTGTTGCATGGCTTGAAGACAACAAGCCATTGATTACATTGTAAAAATCAAAGAATGGAATTGAGATGCAGGTGTTATTAATCACTGCACTTACATCCCATGGAATAGTGCTGGAAGTCGACGTCGGCGTTACAAGCAAACGTTTACTTTTTTTTGATTACATGGTATGCAAGGATGTGTGGTTGTATCCCAACTGTTTAGTTTTGGCCAACTTTCTAAAAGAGAGAGCCTATTTAACGTTTCCAAAACTCCCTCACTCCATCATAATCCGCCTCATCCGCCAACAGCCAGTTGCTACACTAGCTTATCCGGTGTAATTGAAACCTCTGAATACATTGGATATTTTGTTGAAAGGCTCCTCTTCTCTAGGCTTACACGATTATATAGGAATATGGAGTATATTCGCACCGCGGCCATTTTCGCATTGTTTATTTTCCACACGTCTGCTGTGAAAGCACCTTAAGCCAACAATTTTCTCTTTTGTTAAGTTTCGAAAACTGCTTTGAATAGAAAAAAGAATGCAATGTCCCTTTTTGAGAGTGAGACCAGACACACGGTGTAGCAAAGGCTTTATGGTTTCAAAACGTAGACGTTTTAATAGCGCTTTCAATAGTGGGACGAGGGATAGTGCATCCATCAACTCATCGTAACTGTTTAATTACCCCGTTCTGATGATTTTGATGATGAAACAACACAATCACCCATCTAATCCTCTCATCTCATTGGATGGAGTTAATCTCATCAACTAACTCTGTGTTTATACGCTTCGGTGTTAAGAGTACAATTTCATAACTCATTAGTGGCATTATAATTATAAATGATTGTGAATTATCTTAAGGAAGAGAGCAAATGTGGATGCAAGTTGAGAAAAGTGAATGTTACTCATACTGACTGTTAAGTGACTGCCATAGTGATTAACAAACAGATTGACTGAAGACCCTGATAGACTTACAACTAAATGGAAAGTGGTGTGTTGTTCACACAGACAAAATGGCCAGTTTGCTACTAAAACCAGGCGCCACATCTGGCTTTTAAGTGTGCAGGGTGCTCTATCTCAACAATACAACCTTTCCCACATGCCCCCCAATACACAGCTGCCTACATTGGGTCAGAAACACAGTGTGAAGGACTATGTTAGTACCTAGTGTCTGTAATTATGTGTTATCTATAATATGGATTGTGAGGTATGATGCACATTTGTATGACATTGAGAGGCAAGGGAAACTCCTGTCCATATTAAACAAACGGCCCATACAGCGCAATGACGATATTGTTCCCTGTCAATAATTGCTGTTTGTGAACATACCATAAGAGTTTGTTGTATATCAGGGCCTCAAGTATATCCCAGCTTTCAGTCAAGGCCCCCAAATACTATATAAGGAGGTGTTCCGCCCAATCTCTCAAGCCTCTTTCATAGAAACGCCACCAAAGGCCAAGGTGGAGCTTTAAGTCCTCCATCAGAAATCTATTAAAAGGAAACCCAAACGTGGGATAAAAATAACAGTAGCTGTTAACGCGTTGCCCACCAAAGCCGTTTGACAGTGACATCTGACTGAAATCCAACTGTATAATATTTCGAACACACATAGAACACATTTATTTATTTCATTTAAATGTAATAATTAGTGAATTAATTAATATTGGCCAAACAACCATTTTCCTTTTTTCCAATTCTCCAGAGCATTTTGTGTGTACTTACAGCTTGGCAAACACTCCATGACTTTTTCCACGACTTTTCAGATCTTGGCATCGGAGGCCATTTAACATTTATCTATCTTGATTCCCCTGGTGGGTTCCCTGGACCAATCAGTTAAGGGATGCCCTGATTGGTTGAAATAAGCCAGTAGTGGTCTAAAATATGAATCGTCACATACAGAGGTAGGCAGCCCTTCAGATATGTCTGTTATGGCACCATTGGCAAGACACGAGACAAGATTATTGCCTGTAATTAGCCAACATGTTTGGCAACTTTATTTTCTCTTCATCAACCATTTGTGCAGACATGTCGTGCCATGAAGACTGATCTTGTTTGATTTGATTCGTGGTTGTAATGGGGTTCCACATCATTAGTTTGCAAATTACGAGTGTAAATTATTATATTCCACAGTATGTGTGGGTCCTGCCTAAATGAGAATGTTCTTGAGAGACAATTTAAACGCAAAAACACATCATCAAACAGAAAGGAGCTTGGTTGGATGGATGACATATATCTGTAGTAAGGATCAGTTTTTCTACTTCATTAATGAAAACATTGTTCTGCATGCGAATGCTTGCCTGAAAAGACAAACAGAAATTAGGTAAAGCAGGAGGAAGACAAAGGGTTGTTGGGTGGTCTTTGAAGTGAGCTGGCACTGGTCAATGGGTTTCTATGTCTTTGCGTGACATCTCTGCAATATGTATTCCATGTTCTGCATTCCATGTTTATCTGTTGTGTCGCATCAATTTCTTAAGTTATCTTTTTCATGTTAAAGAAGGTTATATTAAAGGTTTCATACGGTTGTATGATTGAACTGTGCTCATTCAAAGATAGTTGTTGGACTTAAAACAGTTATTTTTATATTGAAGATTTCTATGTTTCCCTGGCCGAATAGAGGGAGTTCATTTCAATGCAAAATAAACAAACAGTTAAAAAAAATCATTAGCTATTTGCCAAATTTATTTGTAACCATGGCTCCAGAAATTTCCCAATCGGTCGAGTCTGACATTGAATGGAGTCGGACATGGCTGGACGCTGGGCACCAAAGGCTAGTCATTGAGTGTTATCTACCTTGAATATCTTGAATATACTATCCAGAGGTTTGTTTGAATGTGTATTATCCCATTAAAATTAGAAATGTATTTTCAAATACGTTAGAGTGGAGTGTATCTACATAGGGAACAGGTCCTCTTCCACAGAGTCCGCCATGATGATACTCCATGTTTCTACAGTAGTCCAGAATGGACAAACGGCTCTGGAGAGAATGGGATTTCCTTAGTTGCAATCTGCAACCTCAAGCTAGATGCCACCAAGTACTGCACCTTTAAGTTCCTTCCGGTTATGAAAGTGCACAGAACGATACACAAAATCCACTTAGGGAAATCTGCAATAGTTTGTTTTGTGTGTAACCCTGCTTTTAAAGTATATTTCTGATCGTCTTTTTTATTCAAAACACTTTTAATTGCCTCGTTGTTTTATCCACCGTCTTAGATGAGCTAGAAATGCAAAATAAGTCTAATATGCCAAGGTTCAGGTGTCTCTCCCATTACTTGCTTGCCTTTATCCAAGACGCAGGCAAGTGGAATGTTGTGAATGTTCTGTACTCCCACGTCCTCAAGGGAAAATATGTTTTTGGAGAGTAAAGAGGTATAACATCAAAAGAATGTTGACCTCTTGTGTTGCACCAGAGCTGTCTCTGCTGAATAGCCTTTGTAAGGCAGGAGTATTTCAAAAGGCCCGTGAAGGCCATCTCCCACTCATGCAGGTCCATCAGGAACAAAGGAGTTGGCTTATTTTGCATCTCTCTACATTTGAGTGGAGAAGTCTATTTCTCGCTGATTAAATCTGTAATAGGTCTTTTTCTGAAGTAACAGCAAGGCCATTATGAACTTTAATTTTAAGTGAATTGGTTTGACTTTTTTAAAAGACAAAGAATTAGTTCCGAATTAGGAGGTCAATTTAAGAGTTGAAAGAAGTTAGAACAATGTGTAGGAGGAATCTGGGCGCGGTGTGTGCACGGGCCACGCAGGTAGCCTGCTAGGTAGGTGTAGAGTAGCTAGGCCATCCGGCAATTTTTGTGCGGGTCAAATGCTCAGCTTGGACAGGCTGGTTACAGGCCTGCTACAGCCACGGATACCAGATCTATATTTTTGTCTGAGCATTTGATTTATTAATACCGGACGGACAGCATGGTATGAGAATTTCACCAATTATGATAAAGAATGCTTCTAAAATACATTGCTTACCCTATCGTAAGCATATCAAATACGTGGGCAAAAATATCTGAAGTATTTGACTGAAATATATATAGGCGTACATACATTTGATTTTAGAACAAAATAAATACATACTGACAGCCTGTTTGGTGGCATAGTTGAGTTGGTAGCACGGGTGGCGGTGAAAAGAGATTTATTATACAAACAGTGCTTCCTCTTTTGGCCACAGCTTCCATTTTGTTTTAGTATAGACTGGGGTGTATTTGAGGATCAGGACTTTGTTTGTTTCTCACTCTGATCCTCATATCTGTTATTCTTTGTAGATTTTGTGGTTCAGCAAGGCTATTTGTGATTAAGTGTGAGTGTGTGTGTGCGTGCGTGCGTGTGCATAAAGAGCATGTGGATTGTCAACCTGGAACCTGCAGTCAGTCATGTTGCTGCATGACAATGTTCTCGAGAGCCTGCACACATCCCCTCTCAGTAGACTTCACTGTTACCGGGGCAACCTGACGGAGATGGCATTCGCTCGTCTATGCCCGCCCCCTCCTTCCGAGCCTCTCCGTGGCTCACGTTCCGGTGCACTTGTTCCATGTCCTCTTCAAATGTCACATATGCATAAATGATGAGCATGATTAAGGCAAGCATGTTGCGGGGGTACATGCTTACTCTATTGCCGTGGTGAGACACACAAACATGGCGTTGTGGTGTTGTGTTTATCAGGAGGCTATGACGACTTTGTATAGTCTGATATTAATCTCTTCCCCCCCCTTTGTCATTGGACTTAAGTATAATATACAATTACATGTCGTTCCGTATGTTTTGTTTGGATTGTAAAGCACTGAAATGTACTGTCTTTCTTCAATCGTATCTGTATTCACTTCGATGATGTTATTTTCCTGCGCGCGTTTGCTTTTTGACTCTCAGGAAATTGGGAACGTAACATCACTAATCTTTCTCCATCCACAAATAATCAAATCAAGCCCATAATGGCACCGGCAGACTGGGCCAAATGGCATTTTACGTTTGCATCCTATTAACCCTGTGCCTGGGGGGGGATAGGTTTTCACTCCACGTTAATAAGTACAGCTCCCGCTCAGGCGTGCGCTCCCGGCTGCACGGTGAGGTGGACGGCCCCCTGACGGACTCCTCTGCTGGCTCTCTTACAGAGATACAAGGCCGGCCGCTGTGACGACATCCTCAAGTGGAAGCCTCCCAGCCACAACTCGGTGGACTTTCGCCTCAAGATCACCAAGGTCGGCGGAGAGGGGTGAGTCTCGCTGTTGCCGGGCAAGCTAAAAGTGGGGTTCTTAACGGCGTCGTTTCTCAGTGTAGTGAAAGCCCTCGAAGCGCCTCCGTTCAGTCCCCAGGTTCTCCACCGTTAGAACCTGATGAATGGCTGTCAGAGCGTGCTCGAGTGTGTGTGTATCCGCAGGCGTGTACTGTTTGTGCGGACGTGTCGTGTCTGCCAAACAGACAGGACCTCCGAGCTGTGTTCACCAAGGGTAACGCATCGCGTGCGCGTCCATATGCGTGTGACATTTACATTCAGCTTAAAGTGAAAGTGAACTCCCTGTTTCTGCTCGATTTCGACCACTAAAAAATATATATCTTTTGTTTATTTGTTGGTGTTCGCATAATTCAGGTCCCCAGTGTCTTTTGTTTTGATACAGCATTAATAATGAAAGAGGATTTATTGTGAAATAATGCCACCACCACTTCAACGCACTCCATTTCTCAGCCCTTTCTCAGCCCTCAGTCAGTTTTGAACAAAGATTTATCAACACCTAACTTAGATCTAATTAGTCACAAGAAATACAACCCTATAAAACGACATTTGTCCTGGGCCCTGTGCGCATTACTTGTGCCAGAAGAAACAAGCAAAATGGTGTGCAAGCGTTGCTCCAGTGGTAGGCAACACCTCAGCGGTGATGGGCTTAGTGGACGCGGTTGGCTTCCTTCCAGACAGAGGACCGTGTCAACTGGAATGCCACAGGCCACACGCAGCCAGACTGAATGGACCGGGCGCGAAGACGAGATAAGAGGCTCCCGCCTTACCACCAGAGGGCCGGCCGGCGGAGCCTTCGCCCGCTCCTCTTGTGTCCAGCGGTCCCATTGTTTCCGTCTGAGAGCGATCAGATATTGTGTGGAAGGGGGAGAAACGAGCCAGCTGTGTGCAAGCGCCCTGCCGGATGTATAGTGTGTTGGCGTGGGCCTACAAATCTCTCTTGGTTTCTTTGTAAAAAAAAAAAAAGAGAGAGTGGGAGTAGTGGAATAAAGAGGGAAGCAGTCGCAGAGGGAAGTCTGCATTCATCTGCCCACGCAGCGCTTCTTCCAGTGTCTCTTAAGGGTGTGCATGTTGCACCGGGAGGCAAGAGGCTTCAGTTGCTGCCATCACACAGAAGCATATGCTTCTCCCACCCTCTGATTCATATCGGAAATCTGAATTGTTGGACGACATGACACGCATCCACTGACCTGACCAACCCCTTTTAAATGTCACTCATACCAGACTTCCTCGTTAGAGAGGGGGGTATTTCTATTAATGTGTCACGCTTGCTGCAAAATATACTTTCCTGTCTAACAATTCTATGTTTTATGCATACATTTACATTTTAAATGTAGGGTATTTCACTTTTATCCAAAGTGGCTTTCAACGGTTCATACGCACATTCGCACACCGAAGGCAGAATCAACCATGCAAGGTAACAGCCAGCTTGTCGGGAGCAGTGAGGGTCAGGTGACTTGTCAGGGACACTCAGCTAGGAGGAGCCGGGAATCAAACTAGCAACCTTCCAAACCCCAACATATATGGAGAATGTGTAATACACATAGCTTCAACTCTTTTCCAATCCATTAGTTCACATGCAGCTGTATTGCAATTGCACCTCGTTAAGTGTTAATTGTTGTGCATATTTCCTTGATTACCAACTGTTCAAATGCATCACATGTAAATCACATCACATGTCGCATGTTTAGCATTAAAGACACCATGACCTCGCTGTCCTTTTTTTAGAAAGGTTGTTAACGGTAATTATACCCCTCCCAAAAACAACAGAGCGTGCACATCGGGCTCCTCTCGCACCCCAGTTACACAGAGACCCCTTATCAACACAGTGCAACACAAAGCTAATGTTTGTGTTCCCAGAATCCTGCTTCAACCTTGAGCCATGAGAGCCGGTCCCTGAATCCCAAGATGGGGCAAAATAATAATGCTAATCTACGTAGTGGTGCTAGTTATTCGGGGAATCGTGGCAGGTTCAACTGATCATGCTACTCCCTAATACGGCAGGATATTGATGATGACCTGATAAGAATTTAAAGGGATTGTTCAATATAGTTTACAAATCCAAAATCACCTTGGATTTGGATTTGTAAGCTATAGCGCCCGTTCTATTTGAATGCATCCAGTACTGAGAGTCGGGTCAGGTGTGGTTGACTACTTGGTAAATATCCGATAAGCTGTTGGCTGATGCGTTTCCATTGTGCTCGACCCATAGGAAATGATCCAAGTGATTGAATGCTGTCACCCAGAGATGCTCTGCCACCACGGTTTAGGACATGGAGGGTGGCGGGGAGACACTGCTCCACCAAAGCCTTGTTTGTCACTTGAGCTTATCTTACCAGAGGCTTTCGGCCACCAACACATCCTGCGACGACGCCTGATCAATGCCGACCGCCTCTCCTCCCTGACGTTGTCATTGGAATGCAGCACCTGCCAGCGCCGGCGTCTCCACACGCTATTGATTTTGCCTGGAAAAGGGACCAAAAAAACGATTTTCGAGCCATTACGGCGGCAGCCCGTGGCGACGGGGCGTTTCGGCGCGAGCAAATTGAATTGTTTCTGAAGCGAACATTCCGTTATGCGATGTGGGGGGAGGAAACCCACGCTTTTATATCTACCGGCCTTTTTTTTTTTTTTCTCTCCTTCAATTTATTTAGACCTCAGCTTAGCGTCAGGTTGTAGCCCAGAGCCAGCGTGGCTGAGGGGTTGAAAGGCATCGCCCCCCCCCCCCGCCTTCCGCTGTGACGGGAGGCCGGTTCCCCCTGGTAGATATGAGGGGCCGTGTAGTCCATCGGCTCCGTTTGAGCGTGTAAGCCTCCCTGGCCCAGTTGTCACATCAAACCCCCCCCCCCCCCCCCCGTTCCCCAGTAGTGACCCTACACACACCCTCGTTTTGCCCTTTTAAACAGAGGCAGAGTTTTATTTGAATTAGTTTATAATGGGCCACCCTTTGAACTTGTTTACTCAGCTCTGCTTGGTCAAATGTAACAACTCGCGCTGTTAAAAAAATGCCGCTCTTCCCCGGTTGTTTCCCCCACAACAGACAGTCACTCACAGAGATCGATGTCTGCTTCATCACACACACCCCCCCTCCCACCTCCCACCTCCCAGGTCGTATCTCACCGTCACCCCCTTGTTATTTTTCGGATACTGGCTTCAACCGGCTTTCCTTCTGTTGAGGCCGCGGCGGATTTTAATTGAGAGGCTTTTGGGCGTTGTCTTCTTTCGCACAGAACCAACCAAAGTGTGCCTTTACACGGCATGCCCCGCTCCGTGATCCGAGGCGGGTGTGTCACAAAGCGGTGTCAGCGTCTTGTGGTTTGACAGGCGCGTCGTCGAGGTGCGTTCACTAGCCGTGCACGTCAATACCACACTCTTCAAGCCCAGGCAATGTTGCTGTGCATCGCATGCAACATGTCGATAACGCTAAAATGGTACGATACCGCTCTATTAGATCTATCTGTCGTCTTAAGAAGAAACCATATCGCCCCCTCACTCCGTGTTAGTACGTTTTATACCGAAGGCGCGGTCGAATAACGCCACACCATGCCCGGCTTGAACAGACTGGGTCAAAGTGTGTAAAAGGGGCTATTGACACACTTAGCCTGCACCCACCCCCCCCACACACTTCCTTCCTCCATCCGAGGGAAGGGAAACCCCAGTGTGGAGGCAGCGGTGGGTGTCGGACGCGTCCATGTGAACACTGCCCTGCACCCCTGGGGCGTCCATCGGTGCACGGGTGGTTGGCCCTGCTAATGGTGGGCCGCTTCCTCCCTCCCGCCTCACTTTAACCGCTGGCCCCCTGCGTGCATCTGTGACCATTGGGGGGTAAGGCCTTCTTATTTTAACCCCGTCAGACTCTGGATGAGGGCTCCTCTGACTTAACTCGAACGTGTCAGGAAAGCCTCCGCTGTCGTTAAGCTGCCAATTCATCTCAGCGTCAATGCTCCCCCACCCCGCGACACACACACACGCACACGCACACACACCAAACCCCTGGACCGGGGTGTAATGGAACAAAAAGGAAATGCTATGCCTAATGTCAGAGCGAGTATCCAGAAAGACTGTGCAGCATTTGCAGTGGGTGTTTCAGCTTGGGAGAGGGGAGGGAAGGGGGAGCAGTATGTGTGATTGGGGCCATCTGTGGGCCGTGCTCCCCAGTGTTTCATAGAAAGTGTTGCTTGGAAACACACGCATGCTTCTCCATTTGCACCCAAGCTCACGCACACGCACACGCACACACACGCACACGCACACACACCGAACACACACCTGATTCTGTCCCCTGGCACCGTGGATAAACTGTTCGGAGACGTGGCCAACCGTCTGTCGAGCGATTATCCTGGCAGCATCCGTTGATGATGAAACCATGTGCTGTGGAAACTAGCGGTTTAAACTAACTAGCTGCAGTCGTACTCTCTCCACCGCCTGTGCCTCCTCTACCATGTCGAAGAAGCACACAATGTTCATGTCGAGATCCCCTAGGTTGGCAGCTGGTGGATGTAAAAAGTGAATTTGATTGTTTTGTCACCTGTGAATCATTGAGGATGGCAGCATGCTAATAGGCTCTGCCAAGGAATCGGTCTTTGAAAATGTGAAGGCTGCACCTGTGGCGGTGAGGCCTACCGCTGGTGTTAACCTGTGTCTTTTTCCCCCCACTCAGGCTGCTCCCCCAGACGGTGGGCTTGCTGTTCGTCGGCAGCTATGAAAGGCCCTTCGCCCAGATGAAGGTGAGCGACAATTAATGAGGATGTGCGGCCAAATCAGCTGCCTAACGCCGAAAAACACCCAGGCCTGCAGTTGCCTGCTTCCACCCTAATGCATCCGAATGTTTTCATGATTAATACAGCAAAAGGGTTTCTACTTGGGACAATTAGGAGATTTGGCCACATCTGCAACCTCTAGATGGCAACACTCCTTGGGCCGCCGCCATTGTTTGTTTCAATTAGAAACTCTCTCCTCCGAGCGCTGATGGTAAGACCAGGAAGGTCTCACGAAGTTTAGGAGATTATCCAAGCTAGCTCGCGCAACATTCAAATGTGGTTCGGTTTTGTCGTTAATGAGGTTCACTATTATTTTACCTGGCATATTTTTTCAGTAAAAAAAGTTACCTGGCCAAGGAAGCAGCCTTAAAAACACTATTGTACACATATTATGAGACATTGCAATTATTCTATTTTGACCATGACAAATGTTGAGTCGTACACTGTAAGGTGATCAGCTACGGTATAGGTTTGCGATTTATTTATGTTTCCAAATGATAAACCAGCTCACCTGGCACATCCATCTGGAAACCCTTCTGGGCTGGGCTACCCCGGTACACCACGAGATGTACCGGGGTTTTAGCAAGGCTCGATATGTTGTGCTGTTTCCAAAGAGGACGAGTCTTTGTAGGTTGGGTAAAGTCGAGTTCAGTCTCAGTTCTTCCAGCTTGTTTGCTTGCCTCCATGGCTGCGGCCCGCTGTGTTTGTGGGCCAATATGTTTAATCTCTGGCAACCCGGTGTACTCTGAGAAGAGTGAAACACAACACACGGGCCAAAACAAAAACATACGTTCCGACCCAGGATGGATATTTCAAAGGAGAGAACACTGGTTATGCCTTTGCTGCCAGTACTTCAATTTAGCATGTTTTTCTTTATCTCTGAATACATATCATATTCATTTGATGTGTATATTAGTCAATACTATACAGTCTCTTTGCTTATAATTGATGTTTGTGTACTGGCCCCAATCGGCTACATGGTTGTTCGGTCATACTTTGGAAGAGTGTTGAAGGAAACTTGATCCAAGATGGTATACTGGTCTGCAGAACATGAAGAAGAAGAAGATTCATAAGTTTACATAAGGTATTGGATGTATGACGGGATTTTCATTCCTTTTTCACCTCAATGTTGTTAAATTTTTTGTAAAGCTTTCGTTTTTGTGCGAAGTTCATGTCCTTTCTCTAAGTCTTAAGACACAAACACCGTATTCAAGGTGCTTTCCATCGGGAAAAACACTCGGCTGTCATCCCGCATAGCCTTAAGAACCACAGAAAGTTTGGCAAGGTTAGGATAAAATGGGCGTCCTTGTGTACCGTGAATCACCGACGTTCTTCAACAGATGCCCGTTGTTGGTTCTGGCCTCAGACTCCAGGTCACAGCAGATGGGAGGAGTGGTATCCACCCGCGTGGGATAATGATGAGCATTACGCTGGCCCTCCAGGGACGCTTGACGTCACATAATGATAGCATGAGGGCTCGCAGAGAGACATCCAACTCTTTGGCGGCGTCCGCGCTCCCGCGTGCCAGCCAGCGAATGTCACCCAAAACCAAGTGGTTGGTTCCTGGTTCCAAATCCAGCACTCGCGACAGATAATTTAGCTGCGGCGTCGGAGTGCTAAATTTGTAGCGCTGCAAATGCATTAGCAAAATTGTGTTAATTGACTTAAAAGGGAATTGTTCGAGCGGAGCCAAACCCCAACACCACTCGATTTGTTGAGTGTGAGAGCACTCGGATGACTCTTGGTGAAGCGTGTTCTGTTTGAAGGTATAACCTCTCTGTGCTCTGACGTGTGCAGCCCGGCCCCAAAGGGAATCAAAAACCTGAAATAATTTGGTTCTCGGTTGGAGAAAGGTTGAAGATGTTTTTATTTTTTTTTGTTTCACCGTTTCCTCACCGGAGATCGACAGAACCGGTGCGCTACTGAGACAACTTCTAGTTCTCCCCCCGCCGGCTGCTGCATTTCCTGTAATCTCGCCTCTCATCACCCCGGTCTATATTCCATCATATAGTTCCTCCTGATTAAAATGGACCCATGCAGAGAATTCTCCCCAGACCTCTCGGCCCGCTTCTGATTACGTCTGAAATTAAACCACGGTTCCGCGCTCCCTTGTGAAGCAAAGTACGGAGGATATTACAATCTGATTTGTTTACGCCTCAGCGTCAAGTTGTCATCAATCTTAGAATAAGTATATTGAGGCCCATTGATGAGGTTGAGGGGGGGCCGGGCACAATGTGGAGCTAATGCTCATGGGGATCTACCTTCTCTGTTGATCTCTATGTCGCTCTCCCCCACATTGTTTAGTATTCAAGCGCAACGCTTTCATTTTGAACGAAGCACGTCAGCGGTGCTGGAGCTTGCCCGGGTTAGTTTTTGTGGTTTCAGTTGCGTGTTTGAATATGTTGTTTTGTTCATTTGTTTCTCATTTTCTCCGACAGTGAATTTCATTACAGCGCACCTCTGGTGAATGAAAATGCAATTGTGTGCTGTGTACCCCAAATATTATTTCACAGTACCTGGCCCTGGTTGATATCAGACTTTGTTATTGTTCAATATCGAAAGAGAGGATGTAAAATAATAGTTTAAAGTGGGAAAATATGTATTTTTAGGAATATTAAAAAGTTTGTGTTTTCAATGTTCTCAAGGAAGTAAAAACCTCCGGTGTAACAGATTTCTTATTTAATGTATATAGCAGATGGATGGATAGATACCAACAAACTTGAAAATGAAAGATTTACAGCTCTGGGGGTCTGCAGTGCACTAGCAACACACTTCTTGACTGAAAGGACTCACGGAGGGTCTTTGCCAAAACGCACCCGGAGACTCCGGCTGTACAAGGCCCTCGCCTGCTGCCTAATCAGGTGGATCAGGGCGGATAAACACCAAGGTGCTGTGGCACAACCTTTGTGAGGCAGGAAGGGGTTCCCAGCCATGCCTGCTGCCACCAGTGCTGCTTAGCAGCAGGGCAGCCTGTTGTGTCATGTGCTATTTCCGAAGCTCTTCATGGCTACCTGTCTTTACACCGCCCAAACTCGCCTCAGGGTTCTTGTTCAATTGTCTGAACTGCTCAACCTAACTCAAACCAACCCTATTTGTTAGTACTGCATGATTTATTAAATAATGGTGAATGCGCTCGCAGGGAGTTTCTGTGACGTCGTAATACACGTAGCTCCTCCCGGTCGTCATCTCCTGGTGCTGAAAGGAACCCGTCACCTCCCCCCAGTCTGCTCACTTCCACTCTCCCTCAAACACTTCCTCGAGGAACTAGGCCCCCCACTAAGTACCCAGATGCACCCTGCACTCCAGGATCCGACACGCCTCCTCACGGATTGCCTTTGTGCCAGTGCTCTCCCCCCACTCTCGCTGGCGTCTGTGGGTCCCCCCCCCCCCGCCCCCCCCCCCCATTGGCCTGGGCATCTCTCCCTGGCCAAAAGCACTGGCGGCCTCTTCTCTCCGTCTGCAAAGCCTTCAGGCGCCAAACTCTCTAATGCATGGATTGATTGGCCCGGCACTGTCTACCAAGGGGGTGTCACTCGCCAGGGTTCAATTCGATAAAGAATCATTATAAAAGGATTCAATAGCATCATAAGATCTCATAATTGCATCATGGTTGGATTGCTTTTGATGCTATTCTAGCCTTTAAGTGGGGATGCGTCAATATAGCAGAGTACATCCTCACGCAGACGCACAGTGAACGAATCACGGTCTGCAATGTCAACCTCGGTTTCCGCACATTTTGGGGGAAAATGTTGGACCGTGCTGCAATGGGTTCCGTCTGAAAAGTGACGTCAATAGTCAACCTCTTTTCGAGGAATCTGAGTTTATGTCGCAGACTCCGATTTTGTCAGAACAATGTTATGAAGCAGTATTCCCTTATGTTGAAAAACACAATTCCATCAGTGGAAGATAATCCTTGCTTCAGGTCATCAACATATTATGACTGTCGTGCAATATTTGATTTTAAATTGGAAATATATTCATAACAGGGCTGTCAATCAGCCGTCCAATTTACATGATGGTGACCTTCACATTGCAGCATATGCTGCATCTTAAAACAAATATATATATGAGCCCCTGTATGTCCCATCGCATCGGGATAGATTGTATAGGATATTTATGAGCTCAAATTAAAACCCCACTTTCCGCCTCCTACTTTTCCGCTACACAGAGGAGGACGGTAATGAAACGGGCGTCGGCTGCTTAAAGGTCTGCGTTGACTCACGCCCCCCCCCCCCCCCCCCCCCCATGTGTTATTAATACATATGTAAGCCGCAACCAGCATTCTGTCAGCATGTCGGGACCACGCATAGCTGTCATGATTGATCTGCGTTTGTGCGGTGGGATTTGCGTGCAGGAGTGTGTATTGTCTGGTTTAGATTAGGGGTGACCTCAAACCTCTGATGGAGGCGTTAACCGGGGGTGGTCTTTAATACTCAAAGCAGTGTTCTGAAGACGGTGTGCGTCTTGACAGCAGGGGCGTTTCATTGTGGGGACGGGGGCTGCTTAATTGTGTAATCTTTGTGTAATCTTAAACACTTTGTTTAATGGCAGTGGCATCATCCAATCACTTTCTTCTTTAAGTAGAGCCCAATGGAGTTAGTCTAGAGTGTTTGGCAGCACTTTGAAGAGTCATGAATGAAATGATGAAAACAGCCATGATGAAATCATGATGATAACAACAGGTGTCGTACTCTGTGCTCCCTTCTTCATTGTTTGCACTTCTGCCTCATTTTATGGTGCTGCGTTTTTGTTCTATGCGCTCAAACACATCATTTTTATGTAATAACATTTTTAATGCTTTATACATTTTTCATGACCGGATGTGAATACTGTGCATATTCAGAAAAAAGGGAGCTCTCTGTCTCCATAGATACTGGCCACTGTTCGATCCATAGATATTTCATATTAATTACGGTATATTATATAAGCCTACACTATAGCATATCAGGCTAAACGCAGCCTGTGCTTTCCGTCAAATTGAATGCAGATGCTTCATTTTTTCGTCCCACGTTGAAAGGTTGATTTGTTTGCGGAGGCGGTTGGTCCTTTAACAGAGATCCTAGGCCTCGCCTACAGACAGCTGCGGCAAACTAAGATTGAAGGACATTGAGGCGCATATGTAAAATAATATCTACAATATATGATTGAACGTTCGGTCCACAATGGGTCTGGCCTAATGAATCACATTCGACCATGCAAGGTCTTCAGACATAGTAGATTATATATATATAAAAAAAAAAGAATGAAGTCCCTGTGCACAGCCTTTGGATTCCTAGGTGCTGGTGATGTGCAGTCAACAATGTGTATAAAGTGTATAATCACCGCACACTGGTATAAGCTGATTAGCAGATTTTTTTGTTTTGCTGTTGCTTCCTTGAATTAACAGCAAAATGCATTGTTCACAACGTGATTTTACACTTCTTTGACTTGATAGATTATATATAGATAGAAGTAGTGAATAAGTGGATTATTATAAATGAACGCAGTCGTTCTTGCTTGGCACGATTGTAATACTGTCTTGGGACATCGGCATGTTTCTATGGATCATTGTATAAAGACATTGATAGTAATTTAGCATTCACTATTCTCACAGTACCAGTGATTAATCACGGCACATACGCAGCAAAGTACCATCAAATGTGAGCATGACGGAGCCATCTGTCCCCCTCTCTCCCTCTCTGTGCAGGCCACCAAGGATCTGAAGCAGTACGACAACAAGATCATCGAGTGCACGTTCACCAACAACACCTGGGTTTTCATGAAGCAGAGAATAGACAAGAGCTTCCCCAACTCCTACGACACAGCCATGGGTGAGACCCGACTCTCCCCTCGTCATTGTCTTAGTGTCCCGTTGGAGCGGGTTATCTGCCCGGGCTGCGAGCGGTGTCTTCGCTGTATTCTGTAACGTAGCGTCTGAATGGTTTCCCGTCAGAGGACCTTGTTTTGTTTGGGACTATATCTGGAAGGTTCTAGTTTGGACAGTAGAAGAATCATGGCCAACTGTTGTGTTCTCAGCGTTTGTTTGCCTCGTCGTGTTTACCGCCACAACTCTGCTACTGATCGCTCCCCTGTCGCTTGAAGTATCTTCAAACAAGTGGCTAGCGAGGAATCTGTCAAACGTTGCTTATCTAATGTTTTACACTCCTGGAAGAAGCAATCGCAGAGTCTAGACTAACTCCCTTTCCCCTGTGTGTGTGTGTGTGTGTGTGTGTGTGTGTGTGTGTGTGTGTGTGTGTGTGTGTGTGTGTGTGTGTGTGTGTGTGTGTGACCCTTTGTTTGTCCTTGTGTGTGTGTGTCCCTCCGTGTGTCCCTCCGTCCGTCCGTGGGTGTGTGTGTGTATGTCCATCCGTGTGTGTGTGTGTGCGTCCAGCCGTGTGTAACAGCATCCAGCACCCCGTCACCAAGGAGATCCTGCTGGACCTGGTGGACCGCAGCACCCAGGGGGTGCAGCAAACGGCGCAGGGGCGCAAGCGCCCCCCCGACCCGGACGCCCAGCTCATGCCCCCGCCGCCCTCCAAGAAGACCAACCACGCCGAGCCGTAGACCCGCCGGCCCCCCGCCCGCGCTCCGTCACGCTTTGGGACAAACGACGGGACAAATTGCGCGTTGCAAGAATTTAAAAAAAGCACCAGCGCCATCGTGTCCACCCCTCGCCCGGTCGCCTGCAGCAGGACGGACGGCTCCGTCTCGGCCCTGGACATTAGTCTAATCAGCGCCACGTGGGCGCCAGCATCCACAAGGCTGTGGAACCCCTCTGATCGACGGCCACGAGCGCCATTCGCTTTATTGTGTAGCGTGTAGCTTAAATTGCAATTGTTCTTATCGAAGTGAGACTAAAAAAAACAAACAAAAAATGAAGACGGCGCCATCCCGGCTTTCCCCTTATTTATGTTTTTGTGTTCGTTGTTTTTGGTTTTCTTTTGCGTCTGAGCTTATGACAGCGTGGTTTGTGATGGCTACACGATCATCTATGCAGACGATGTGTTTCCATGATGCCAAGGAGAGGCTCGTGTTTGTGTCACGCTCCGAGAAAGAGTAAACATCACACACAGGGAGGTAATTAGAGATGAATTGAAGATCCTGCAGATCAACAGATTCCTATTATCTCCCCTCTCTGGTGCACGAGCCTCGAGAAGCGTCCTCACACATCCAGCTCCCAGTGTGTAGCGGGGAGCCAGACGCCATCGCTAACGCTGATATCACAACAGAACCGCATCGTACCTGTCCTCCACCGCCACATCTCTCCCCAGGTGTCACAGAACACTAGTAACACGCTGTTCTATCGCTGTCCTCCCCCCCACTCTCACACTCACAAAAACCAACCCGTTCACAAACTACAAGGAAGGGAGCTCATTCGTTTGTTCTGTTTTTGTTAAGCTTTTCACTACGATTATAATGGGTTGTCTGATTCTCCACAGCTTGCAGGGGGGGGGGGGGGGGGGGGTGTTTCCTGACGACTGTCCATAGGCAGCGGTTCTCAAGGGGGTCCCACGGAAGGCCCAAAGCCCACTTGGAACTCCAGCTAAGCCCCCGTATGCATGTGTGAGTGAGCGGGGTTCAACACATTAGCATGCACTCATCACACGGATACACTCTTCCTCATGTTTGAGGATCAATACGCAGTCAAATTGAAGCGGCTTGATCCTACCGTCTTCGTCTCATATTATCGCCTGGTTGCAGAGATACGACTCCCAATAGGAATAGATTTAGTGACCTTCGGCTTTGTGTTGGTTTGGCAGGTCTTTGTCCTAAAGCTGCGGTTTGACAGTGAACAGTTATGTTTTTATTAAAATGGGCGTTTTGTTCAGCCTGTGCAAAGAGTTAACAGAGCACGGTGGGGAAGAAAACAGCCCTGTAAATACTGTTGTGCGTTTAGGAGTTATTGTTAATTTGTCAGTTTGGTTGTTATTTGCTTTTGTTTTGTTCTTGTGTGTTTGTCTTCTTCACAACAGCAGGGACCGGTTCAATCCATATGGAAAATGTAAAGATTGATAAAAGTTCAATATCTCTGCCTCTTGTCTGACTAAATATGCTAATTTCACTATTATGCGTTGTTGTTTTTTCTTTGTTTTCCCCCAATTCAGAGAAATTATCCTCTTACGCGCGGATCATTTGAAAAGATTGGCCAATTGGTATAATCACACCTAATCGCGAGTGTGTTTACTTGTGTTTTGCGACGTTTTCTCCCCATAGTGCGAGTAGCTCAGCCGTGCGCCTCTCCCCTCTGGCATAAGATGAAAGCCGGCTCAATCCCATCAAAGCGGCCCCCGCACCTTTCTGTGGCGAGCTGGCTGCGGCCAGGACCCAGGTGCGGGCGACGTCACAAACACACCGCCAGACACACAAACACGCAAACACGCCCGAGCAGAGAACCACGTGGTCGGTCGCACTCTGCTTCGGAATGACCGGACAGAGTATCAAAGGGCGGTTTCATCTCGCCCCGTTTCGGCAGCTACAAAGAGACCGTATTAATAACATTTCTCTGTGGGCATCGCTGCGTTCGCCGCCGGCCTGCCAGTTCAATAAGGAGCCCGCCCGCATCGACGCACACAGGCGCAGCGATGCGGCCACATTAATAATGCGTTGTTTTCTCCGAGTCTGTTTGTGCCCCGGAGGGGAAGCAGCAGTCAGGAGTGGGGGCCGGGCCGCTGCACGGAGCTGACCTCGTGAACCCGTACAAGCCTGTACACGTGTCCTTGCACACACACGCACATACACGCACACACGCACGCACGCACGCACGCGCGAGCGCTTCTGAGCAGGTCGTGAGGATCCCTTTCGTCTCCGGTGCTAAACCCCCAGGCGGCCATGCAGGAGGATACTTGCATGACAATTTGCACTTAATACCAGCTCTTGCCTTGAATATGAATTCCTGCCAGTCAGTGTTTTGTACAGCAGGTGGGAGTTGTTATTTGTGTGCGTGTGTACGGTATGTGTGTGTGTGTGTGTCCATCTGTGGTGGGTATGTGCTGAAGTTAAAGTGAAATATAATGCCACGATGAGGAGATTCAGAGCAAGGACCTAGAGGACCACCAGGCTCACAAACACAAGCCATGGCCTGTGTGAACCAATAAACAATGGATTAATATTACATAGCTAGTGGAGCCCGTGCTTCACACCTATTTATACCTGGCGTGCGCGCTGACATGGATAGCAGGGCTCGCTCTGGTAATGAAGCCGGGCAGGGCAGCCGACCCCACTGCCGTCTCTTGAATCAGAAATGTAATTGCATGTGGCTGCAGCGCGAGGGAGGGCCCGGTGCCACAAATCTATTACCACAAATGTACCGAGCCTCGGGGGCAGCCAGGGGGAAAGAAGACTTCCATTTCAGGGGTGGGGGGGTGCGGGCGGGCGGACATTGTTTGTCAGAAACGGCAGTCGTCTGCGTGGCATCTGTTGCCATGACGGAGACATCAGAGTGGTCATTAGCACACCACCGTCCAACCCCCAGCTCTGCTCCTCTCTCTGCTTCTCCTCACCTCCCTCTGTTCAGTCTCTGAATAACCAGGCGGAGTCAAGCTGCCTGCTCACTGGAGCAGTTGTCAAATATCAAGCGATAACACCTGGAAGGCGCCGCCGCTCTCTTCAGTCAGGTCCTCTCGACCACCAAACGTGGTCGAGTTCTGCACGCGGCTTAGCCAGGTTTGAATTTAATCTAAAAACCGGTGGAATCCGGGCTGTGCGTCACCGTCCCGGCATTGCGGTGAGCACCAGAGTGGTCTCGCACCCAGTTGGCCACACTGCAGCCCCGTCGACTGATACACTTTATACATGGAAGTGTTGCACACACGAGTCACAGGGGAACGCCACAGACAGACCAGCAGATAGATGGGAGCACACCGGCGGTGGTGCAAGGGTATTTTTACGCTCTGCCAATATCGAACGCATCGTAAAGCATTGACAAAGAACCTGTGCGTCGCTTCTATTGTTTGGCCACCTGCACTTTCTGTGTGTTGAGGTACAGCGGTCTAAGGGGCATCGCTCGATTTCCACGCGGTAATGTTCCGAAAGGTATTATGGCCAGGATATAACCTAATGTACCTTAAGAAAGAAAATCTCATTTAAATGAGAAAGTCTCTAGGCCAATGTTTGTGAACCAGCAAATGAAAAGTAAAATGCCCCTTCATGCTTTGTCATCATATAGGTCCCATACTGCGATGCACGCCTCTTAATAGAACAGCTCGACCCCGTCTAGCTCAACGATCATTGCGCTAATTTTATCGATCAATGAGACCCTCAACGTTCGGTAATAAAATAACACAAAGATCTTGATGTGAAAACGAAAGCGGGCTTCTTGAAACGTTAAGAGGCGTGATGGGTGGAGGATTACAGTCTGATGCTAACCCATTGCCACTGGGGCTTTATGATGGGAGCCCTCTCTGTTCCTAATGGTGTCCTAATGGGAAGGATGATATAGATGATACATAAAGTACCAGCTCGACCAGAGTACCGAGAACACCGCTGTGTGTGTGTGTGTGTGTGTGTGTGTGTGTGTGTGTGTGTGTGTGTGTGTGTGTGTGTGTGTGTGTGTGTGTGTGTGTGTGTGTGTGTGTGTGTGTGTGTGTGTGTGTGTGTGTGTGTGTGAGAGAGAGCACGCACGCGCTCTGAAAGCTTTTCTATTTTCCTGTGAGAGAGACGCAAACACTGACCCCTTGAAAGCCTATTTTATCCTATGGGAAAATCCACGTGAACCGTGCAACCTTTAAATTGGCTTCATGGTGAAGTAGACTGGAATGCATGCAAATCATGTTGGAGCTTCAAGGGCGTTAAATAGTATCAATCTCTATAAAATTCCTAAATCTATATGATTTAGCATGACAATCGTTCCAAGGCAGCGCCCGGGATGACTGGATGTATTTTGGGAAATGCTAATTGGCTTCTGCAGAATAAATGTAATTTCTGTGAATCCGCCATGCTCCATTAAATATTCAGCGGAATAGTGTGACAAGAATGGAGGGAACATTCTTCAGTACCTAGCAGTCAGTGGCTCGTGTACTCAATAGACTTTTCTGGAAGTTGAAATCTTTCATGCTAATAAATGTCTGTTGAGTCACTATCTACGGCCGGATGAGGTAACAAAGTGGTGATGGTGATTGGTCCACTGACCCTTGCATTTGCAGCAGTATGAATGTTATGAGCAATGTGTCGGTGGCTACACATTTTGCCTCTGAAAGAATACCAGGGTCAACGAGAACGAAGCGGAAATCGACGAGGCATTACTGGATTGGGAGGTTAAACAATCATAACTGACTTCCCCAAATCCTCCGTTACCAATATAATTTGTCAATATTAAACAAAGCCTGTTCCCTTTACACCGCTCTTCGGCTGAAACACACAACAAAGTGATTTGGGAACACGTTTTCCTTTTTCATTGCCTGATAAGCAACTAACTAATTTCTGAGTAGTCTGCTTGTCACCCTTGAAGCTGTAGTGTGCCGCGGGTCAGAATGGATCTGGCCCTCATGTTTTCAACGACGTGGACTTTAGAGAGAAGCGTTCTACCGTCGATCCAATCATGCAACCGCTGTAAAGCTACACAATATTAAAAGTCGACCTTGACAAAGGCAATTAAAATGTACTTGGCAACGGTGATCTGAATATGTAATTTCTCCCTTCTAATTACTAAATTACTGTTCTGGAATGATATCCGTCTGGAACAATACACAACCACTCGTCCCAGCTTAAAAACCACAGCAGGCAGCTGGTCTCTCTACTATTTTCCTTATGCATATTACAATGAGTGGCAATTAAGAAACCAATGGCATACATTAACCACACAATGCTGTCACAGTGTCCATCCGCTTGGATAAACCACCTGCCGCTTGCTCGCTTCACTAACACTTTGCCATGAAATCATCCAATAGCGATGAGGCCCAGCTACTTTTTCTGCATCGATGGCTGCAGTTAACCACATCATCATGCAGTTAAAGACATCATCACAAGTAATTAAGTTGGCAACACAACTTATTAGGGTCATTCATTAATGATGTTTGTGGTAGTGGTGAAACTACCGAAACAGTAATTAGTTCATTGTAACATGGATAAGTGGTTTATCAACCAATGTCAATAAGATTGCCTGTCCAAAATAAATGACATACTTTTGCAATACATTGTAGTTGACAGATGTGTAGAGTAGAACGTTGTATGCTTCATAACTCAAAGAGGTAAAAGGCATTTATTGGAACAAATTTACACGCAACAATGTGCCCATTGCATATCTTAATTATGCATTGTATTAAGCACGCAGCTGTGCGTTATGTTATTGTGTAAACAAACAATTAATTTATGCCCATTCAAATTCAATTCAAACAATAATTTCACATTTAACCACTTTTATGTGTCGTTTTCCTCCCATGTTGAAATCCTATTACTGGTCATACTTCGCTATAGTGAAGTCAAAGGACATCCCTAAATGACCTAGGAAGGAATCTTCAGAAACAATGCAGAATGGGAGCTACAGGAATACTTTCTGAGGTTGTGCTGCCGACCCAGCCCTGTAAATGAATGGACGTACACATCTTGCTTGCGTGTGGGAGTGGGTCCAGATATGTGTGTGAATGTGGCGGCATTCCCCTTGGCGTGGTCGTGTCGGTCAGTATGTCTCTGTTGTCTGGTGAGCAGCAGCAGTAGATGGATCTCTGCAAACGGAAGAGGTGGAGCAGGAAACGCGTGCTTTGAGCATCATACTGGTGTGATCCTGGATGCCATTCGGGAAATGTTAAGCACGTCTTTAGTTTCGCCCTCAATTACGACTCCTTCACCTGATTGGAGTCTTCTAATGAGGCGCTTTGTCTTCCAGTGCCTGGATCAGCCTCCCCACTTCCAAGCCCTATGAACAATATCCCCTCGCAGCGAGTCATGGTGTTATTCATGCTGGCTCTGGGGCGAGTGTCACCATCATGATCTATGACTGTGACAGAGACGTCTTCAGGCTCCAAATCAGTCATCGCTCCCTGCTGGGGTTAACAGGATCACAACCGCTCTGACACAGAGACGCTGCACTGTATCTCAGTCATGCCCTTTGGTCTGACTACGAATACCTTCTGCCTGTCCACACTGTTAATAAACAAACCTGAAAACAAACATCGTTCAAATCTTTAGCTGTAAGTCCTGCTTGGTAAAAGGATAGATTTAGCTTAGATTGGCGACAAAGAACAGAATTGATGTTTGAAATTGCATCTTTTGGCTTTGCTTATAATTATGTATTGGGGATATGGGAAATGGAGTGGAAAATGGCGTCTGTATTGTGGTTGAGGGGTTGTTTTTCATTGATATAATGGAGGGGTGGGAGGTACAAGGGCTTTGAGATGAGGACTGGTCTAAATGAAAGGCAGAGAGGTGTCTTTGCAGCGCTGCGGAACAAGCCTTTTGTCTATGTCTGTAAAGAACTGATCCGAATCGCTGGCCGTTTGACTTTAACATTCAATCACAAACGATTCAGGGTGCCGCCTCACCCACGCCATCTCGCCCCTGAGACACACATCAAAGAACCGCCTCTGACTCATAACCCCTACCAACACGAGACATGAGGAACAGCCCAGGGTTGATGGTCAGAGTCCAGTGAATGTCTCCTTGTCTGGAAGGGGGCCTGCCCAGCCCCGTAGCCGGGCCTCTAACTCAAACCCCTCACTCAAACCCCTCCGCCCTTCAACCGGCCACCAGTGTTCATTTTCTACATTTAACGTCAGAGCCTTTTGAGGCTGAACAATGAGCGCGTTCATGGATCCAGTATGTATTTCCAACCTCAGTACTGTGTTTCTGTATACAGTGGTTGTTACATCTTTGTTGTGAAGGTCCTATAGGAATGTGTGAACATAAAAACCCATGCTTGATGTTCTTCATATCCATTCATGATCCATTTTTTCCCTGTTCACATTTTGTCTATTGAATTCCATCCATTTGACTAAATCCTGTCCCATTCAACCCTTCAAGAAGCTGACACAGGGTATTTTAATCATTTTGTTAAAGTCAACTTGGTAATGTTGTAGACTGTGGATGGCAGTACAGTACTTATCAAGAGCCAGTACATCTATGTGATGGACGGGTTAAGAGGGTGAAGTGCATGCAGAAAACTCCACCAAGCAATTAGATGGTTCAAATGCCAGGCAGGGGAATCATACGCACTGCTCTCGATACGAGATGCATGTCAACGCAAAGTGTGAGAGCTCGCTGGTGTGAAAGGCTGCCCTCACTTTACAGCCCTTTACATTGGACTCTCACTGCGGCTTGAGAGCGGAACAGGACCTGAGGGTCTATTCTGGACTCCAACTGGGTAGCCTTGTAGAGTTGTATTAAGTGAACAGCAGCTTTTAAATACACAGTCCGCCCTGGGACTGACCTATCGGCAATTATGAACTCAGGCCGATCGTCTGACCTTTAAATCTTTTTCCTTTGGCCTGCCCTTTCCCGTCGTCGATTTACGCTGCTCATGACCGCCCCCCTGGGGAGTCTTTGATCGATCCGAAAAAGACCACCAGCGCTTCCAACTAACTCTGATTTGCATTTTCGTGTTGATCTACCTTATCGTTGGCCTCATAGGCAATTATGCTATGTCATATTTTAAGGTTCATCTTGTTTTGAGTCAAATAGATGACTTTAGCAGATAGTGTTTATGGAATGTAAAAATCACTCTGATTGGGTTAGGATATAGCCAATGAGGAACAGGGAATCAGCAGCGTTAGGGGAGTAGCGTTAACCTGACTTCGTCTGATGGATTGATTCGCATTTGCTCAGCATATCCATCTGGGAACCTTCCGTTGGAGAACTTTTGGGAAGGGGCAAACATACTGGTTAGCTGATTGGATAAACCATCTGTCCATCACCACCTATGCCATGTTGTTAGACTGAACAGTCGCTTCTCGTTGCGTCACACCTAAACCCGCCTCAAAACCGACGCTGATTGGCCGGTCGTTTAGCGAACGGCTCCAAATTTTCTCCATCGCAGGTTACCAGACTGATCTGCGAGTAAATACAATGGAGCTCGCGAGATCAGGATGGCACAGGGAATCAGCAGCGTTAGGGGAGTAGAGTTAGTTAGGATATCACAATTTGGCCAAAATATGACTTAATATTAATGACACGCTTCTGGCACAAGAAACTTGCATTGATGGATTTATGCATTTTATCAAGACCCGGGCTGGAGGAAGACTGAAAACATTAAGGATCCAGCCTAGGAACCTTGGTACTGTTCGCCAAACACCCAATTACACCCCACTATCGTGGGTCAGGATGTGGCCGCTGCAGGACCAGCTTACGCTAGCTACTCTAACACCTTCCTGGCTTGGAGCAACAGAAAGCCTTGCTCCGGCACCACTAAGGCCCATCTAAGAGGAGGACTCTGGCCCATTAGTCCGTTCTTCATCTCAGTGGGCTCTCTTGGTGATGTGGGATCGGTACTTCACTTCCACATAAGTCCTGAAGCCCTCTTTCTCTGTAATGAAGTAACGGGAACATCTTATTTCAAAGCATCCTGTTGCCATGACGCCGGAGCTCATAGCCTTGCTCGCCGTGTGACAGATGTTCAGGGTTGTTTGTGAGGGAGCGTTTATTCTTACCCGTTTCCCTTCCCTCCTTCTGCTCCTTATATTCCTTATTCATGTTGGTGACACATGTCACGATTCCATGCAGCGGATTAGACCAAGACCTCTGCCCACTCCCCGAGGTTTAACAGAGAGTGCACTGGCCATGTCCCCAAAATAATTGGCTTCTTCTTCTTGTCACGGCCTCTTCGTTTGCGGCGCTTCTACTCCCCTTGGTAACAATGGATCATGAACGCCCGTTATAGTCGGGGCAAAAATACCTTGGCCGTGTGACGTGATGAGTCGTCTCTGTGTGCCCTGTGCGGTTGTCATGTCAACGATACATCTGAGCGAAGCAGCTGTGGCTGCTGATTGGTTGCAAATGGGCTGTTCACACCTCAGAGACAGGCAGATTGGCGGGACAGCCTAGAGAAGGTGCTCCCGCTGTCTCCCTGCAGCCGTCCTAACGCGCTGCCGCTTACATGGGCCACTAATGACACACGCGCTCACACTCACGCATGCACGCACACACACACACACACACACACACACACACACACACACACACACACACACACACACACTCTAAACAATCCCGGACCTTCAACCACAGACAGATGGTTGTTGAAACCAGTCTATATGAATTGGATCCTGTTCTATGAAGTAGTGCCAGACTATATACGTTCCAATATGTACGCACTGTGGTGTGGGGGTCATAAGACGGGGGGCACGTCCTTGAGTTCGGGCCTAGGGAGGACGGGACCACATTGAATTTGGACTAAAGTACCCATTTTATATGCTCTGTGTCAAAGTTACATGTACATTTACGCATTATTTTCATTTCAATACTGAAATTCATCTCAAAATGGGTTAAAATGGCGGGATTAGGCAACACAAATAATAATGCATTTCAGTGAGGATCCCTCTAATCGCCCTCGATGGTTTCATGTGCCAAAAAAGGCCCTGATCTAGCTAAATATGTCCATCCAAAGGTGTGATATATCATACCGCCGTACAGATGTGCACAACATGCCTGATCCAATGTTAGGTGATGACACATGAGTTCCCAGAGTTTCTACATCACAAAAAATATATGTATGCAAACTAACCTCTTGTTCTCACACATAAATAATGTCTCTCCTTCCTTCGGATGCTAACCTCTAAACTCATGCCCATCTTGTGTTTTTGGATCATTTTGTAAATGCGCTCCAACTTCATTTGCCCGTCGTCCACTTTCTCAGAGTTTGCATCGGTAAGTGGCTGTTCTGCCTTCGTAACAAAGGCACATCTTCTTGGCACCTAATGTGTTTAGGTGTGTGTAATGGTGGTGTTATGCCTTAACAGGTATTTCCAAGGCTAGCGTACCTCTACTTTACGGTTGTCATTAGTGCTTGGTGCTACACAGACGATCGCTGTTCCTTGAGATCCATTAAGGCCATAGTGAGGATCATTGGATATCAGATAGGCCTAATTGGTTGGTTTTTTGTACAGAAATGTGACTGAGATAACATTACGAATAATTACCCATTAGTGCAAAGCTGTATATATATATATATATATATATATAGGGCTTTTGTACTCATTGGTGTTTGTCGACATGATGGATAGCGCAATCGGTATGTGATACAAACGTTAGCACAATGCCCATGTGCACGGCAGAGATGCGGATAGGAGCTACACAACAACTTTTCTGTTTAATAGCGGCATGAACACGACTCTATAAAGACAATGTTGATCGCAGGAAGTACATTCTCTGCCTTTGACGGCACAGATGGGCGGGCTATTGCTGTGAGGAAACACTACCTATATAAGTTAGCTTAATAGCGCTGTAATCTCAGCGCAATGACCACATTACTCATGTTGACTGAGGAGATCAAAGAGGATATTAAAAGGGAAGGGGGTGTGTGCGTCTGCCATGTGCAGGCGTTGGGGCTTATTTCTTATTTGATTCACTCCAGTTATCCACACTGCTGGTTCACAGTAAGAAAGGCTACACATAAGCTGACTCGCATCATTCCTTCCTGCATCTTCGATCTAACAGCCAAACAATCCACCGCATGAAGTCCTTTCTTTAGGATGATGCTATGGGTAGATCGGTCTGTTGTTTGCTTGGGACGTTGAGTATAAATCACTGTCAGAGACCACTCAACAGAGCTCCAAGTCCTGCTCTGGTTTGTTTGTTAAAATGCTATCTACACTGTACAGTCTTTTTACTTGTTAGCTTGGATGCATTAGGGTTTCAACTTACGCTCAAACTTATCACCTTAGTTTACAGGTTAGGATGTGTCAGTTAATCGGAGCAATGTTAAAACTAAATTATATTTTTGAACATTCACTGAGGCCACACTGACTATATTGAAAAAGGATTTGGTAAATTTGCTGTTAAATTGTGATTTAATTTAACTCATTATCAAGAAGTATAGTATCTTTGATCTGTATTGACTGATACAAGGCCCATTTTCTGCATTGCGTCTTTTTCTGGCAGAAATGCGATGGGGAGGCACACAGATTTGGACGCTACTGGAATACAATAAATAGAACATTTATTAAGATTGTTGCTTACCAACCAATTGTATGCATGCAAATACTCTTGAAGACCTATCTTAATTTGTCAGATTGTCATGCACTATCAGCCAATAAAACAGCTTTTGTTTTCTACCAGTGCTGTTGGCTGACGTTTGGGGTTAGTGTTTCGGATTGCTCTACAACTGCAATCTGAAACTTTGATACAAAACCAGACTCCCCCTCTAACTCTTTGACTCTTTGAAATGAACACGATTGCCCGTTTAATACGTCTCAATTGATCCTCTTTCACTCCTGCGTCCAGCTTCATGTAAACCCTGCTGGTCCTCATTCCAGAGGTCAACATCCTCAGCACACTCATCAAGCGTCAGCGCTGATCATGAGCGGCTGCCTGGATACCAACGCCTCTGCTGTCACTTCAACAAGTATATCAGCATTGAGCTCCACACCTCCACACAAGATGTACAGTTCTTGTGTTTGTCTCCATAAAGAAAGGCACTGAGCACAGTTCTTTCTATTGACCTTGATTTCAGTCTGCCACGTTCTCTTGTAAAGCCGGTGGATGGGAGTGAGAGAACATCTCTCTTGTCAACAGCCTCCCAAGTGTATCAGAACATCTTTTGTGTGAAGGCAAAGTGGAAACAGCAAATATGTTTTGTTTTTTTAAATCGTTGTGCGTATGGATCAGACGGGATGGCTTGGAGATCCGGATGAAGAGGACTTAGTTTACATTTATATTCACATTTAGCAGAAGCTTTCATCCAAAGCGACTTACAACGGGTCACACACACATTCACACATCGACGGCAGAGTCAACCATGCAAGGCGACAGCCAGCTCGTCGGGAGCAGTTCGGGTCAGGTGTCTTGTTCAGGGACACCCGACAATCGGCTAGGAGGAGCCGAGGATCTAAATAGAAACCTTCTGGTTACAAGTCAACCCGCTCTACCGCTGACACACTTAGTGCAGCGATACCAAAGTGACCCGTCCATTCAAGTGGACCACCGTAAACAGGACCACCTTGTTGTTTTTAATGCTGGGGAGAAGTGAGTCAGTGTAGGGACCATGAGATGAGCTATGAAATGCAGATGGCCACTAGAACTGCTGTGATGAGCCATGGCTTGCCGCTCACGAGTGGGTTCCTAAACTGAGGACCAAGACGTAGCAGTGTGTGCTGATGCAACAGGTCCAGCTGTCCTGTGTGTCAGATTTGATGAAGTGGGCAAGGTGTAAGAGGAACGGAGTTCCACCAGCCTGGTGCTTAATACATGGAGCTTATACTCCGCTCTGTCACTCAAATTGTAATTAATAGTCAACATGGAGGGACTTAATTCAGACGGTATTACACAGGCGTATATTAGATTTATCTTGAAAACAGGTCATTGGTGCAGGAATGTTGAGAAAATGTGATGATTTGGGATTTATTGGATAGGGCAGAAGTGACAAAACATGCTAGAAAGATAATTGTTAGTGGGTTGCAAGCTTGATGAGAAACATTTTATGGTATTGGTTGAGCTGTTAATCCTGCCGGCAGGGAAATGTGTTCCGTTATCATTTGCTTTTTATATGTTGGCATACTTTGTTGAAAAATGACCAGAAATTAGCAAGCAGGGTGAAAAAAGTAACATTTCAGTTCATGGTAGCTTTAAAGCACAATCAATGTGAAAGAAAGTATATTATTTTGAATGGTGAATGATTTGGACGATTTCCTCTTAAAATAACCATGACATGAAAAGCTTTTATTTAATAAGCTGTCTAAACAACAGAGGACACACAGACGCTTTTATAAAACCTGGAACCCTTTCCTCAATGGGAAACCAATAGGAGTGGGTCCAGGTATGGGGGGGATTAGCTTGGAAGTAAAGCAGGGTTGACCGTAGGTGAGGTGCTGAGGTGTAACGTTACCGTGGAAACGGGGCCCATTTCAGGCTCGCACACGCCGCATTATGTCCACAGAGGGTGTTTTGGGGGGTGGGGAAAGCGTTGTGTAACCTTCCCCAGGACCCAGCTCTGGACCTGGGCTCTGGGTCTGCCGGGCCTGGGGGGCGTGTGAGTGGACCGGGCGCTGGGTGGAAGAGCCTGTGATCACTGCTCTTATCTTCACAGGGGTTCGGGGCTGTTGTAGCGCGGCAGCTGGGGATGCGTTGAGTCATTTGAACTGAATAAATCAGGACGTCTTATTGTTATCCATAAAAAACGAAAACTTCTGTCAAAGCCAAGGTTGTATTTTGCAAATGGAATGAAAAGTTCACATCTCTTCAAGGTCTGGCATTTAGCTAGCATCCTTTGTGGGCTGTCTGTGGCTTTGGGACAACCATTCATTTTAATATTCGAGAACATTTTGTCCAATTTCTGTCAAAGGGCCATAGCTGTGTGATATTATAATTTGTAAGCGAACCATAACCTCCAATATGTGGGTAGTAAACAGACCTCCACAAACAATCGAGCCCAAGCTGCAAAATAGCTATTGAGTCTTTAGTTACCATACATGGTTAGTGCATGATTATTCTCCACTAGATTCCTGGAAAATATGGGGCTTTTATATTCAGTTATTTATTCAGTTACTATCAGTGTACACGAAGCGGTCAGCAGTGCATCTGCTGAATTATCTGTGTGTTTGTAGACAAACTACAGGGTTGTGTTCTTACTGCTGTTCTGAATAAGTGACTAACGAGAACACATTGAGGATCTTTCGAAGCTAAAAAGTGTATTCCCCTCACATGAACAGAAATCCAGGCTGCTCTAACACTGCGAGTCAATGGAAGCGGCTCACGGAGAGCAAATGCCAACCTTGCGTACTCCCCTTCTGGACACACAATGGATTGGTAATTAAAGAACTCATCTGAATCTGGGTAAGACCGACAGACGGCAATTAACAGATACCTTGGCATATCCCTTCAACATACCGAGGAGCCTACCTGGCAGACTGCACTGCTGAATATTCACTTTTCATCGCTGAAAGCTGAATGTCTTCCCCCGTTTTGACCATATATGGACCAACTATTCTGTACCCCTCCCTCCGTGCCTGATCCGACACAACCATAAAAACGCTTTATTAACCCATTTAAGCCGGGAAAGCATTGCCGCTGTTCTACCTTTAAAGCCGGGGGCGCTGTTGCGTCATTCTACCTTTAAGGACGGGAAAGCGTTTGCGTCGTTTTTCTGTATAAGGGGGGTTTTTGCCCAAAGTGTCGGCCTCTGGGCCACTGAAATGCATCATAATAGACACATATAGGTGTCAACTTGTTCCTCGTGAGTTTAGTTCAGAAATTTCTTCAAGCAAGTATGGCGGAATTTGAGACTGAAGACTTTTCTGACGGTAGCGATTTCGAGGAGTTTCTCGGCTTCGAAGATGTTGATGAGGCCGAGTACTTTGATGACGAATACGAACCGATTGACCGGGAATTATGGTTAAGGCACATGTTCGTGAATGACGACGAGGAAGAAGAAGTATGGAATGGGGCTATGGGAATGGGGCTGCTTGTGTTGCCGGTGCGAAGAGATTACTGGCGACAGAGTAAGAATCTCTTTCGGACGCAATTCGCCAGAAATATGTCCCGGGACAGATTTGCGGCCATCTGGAGGCAAGGACAATAGTAATACTTATTGATTGTGATGATGCTGTAATAAGAAATTACGACAGTTTATATGTAAGAGATGTATTACTGTCCCGGAGATGCGCAAAGCACCCGGGTGCGTAAGACCAGATAAGCTTCTCTGGAATGTCACTTATACTTATCAATAGTAATACTTATTGATTGTGATGATGCTGTAATAAGAAATTACGACAGTTTATATGTAAGAGATGTATTACTGTCCCGGAGATGCGTAAAGCACCCGTAAAACCAGATAAGCTTCTCTGGAATGTCACTTATACTTATCAATAGTAATACTTATTGATTGTGATGATGCTGTAATAAGAAATTACGACAGTTTATATGTAAGAGATGTATTACTGTCCCGGAGATGCGTAAAGCACCCGTAAAACCAGATAAGCTTCTCTGGAATGTCACACCTAAGTGCGATCTCCAGACTAGCAATACATCTCTTCCAAAGAATAGAGCTTCTTTGGAATTTCACACCTAACTGCGATCTCCAGAACAATAATGCCTAGGCTACTATACATTCCCAAATTATAGCCTGTATCTTTTAATTACGCTACTTCTTAGGATGGAATGCAATTGTATTTGTATTATGCATAATACTTTTATTCAGTAGTCATCACATACAAGTGCATGTAATTTAAAACGCAGACTGTTTACAGTTTTAGTTCCAGTCTGTTCCCCTTCCCATGTTTGTTATTATATACTTTATTACTTTCTTATATACTTATTTCACTTTATTATACTTTATTTTTTTTACTGTTTTGTGCTGTTCCTGCACTTTTACATATTTTTTTACTTTTTTATTTACTTTTCTACCTGTATGTAAATATTGTAAATATTTGTAAATAAAAACTCAAATTTCCCATGTAAGCCACAGGTGTCAGCTCTCAAATACTTTTTGAATTGTGTTCCTATCTGTTACAGGGGCTGAGAAATCAGTAATTTAGTAGGCGTTGACACAATTGCTGAATTTCTAGAAAAACTTCAGGTTTTGGGGGCTTTTCTGAAATCGCCTATAGGTTTTACAGGCATTTTTTCCAGGCGCTTTAGGCCTAAATGGGTTAAACATCTACTCCACGCTTGTCAAGAGGTCGGACTGAATCCTTACGCAACAGTTCACACGCACAGTCCATGTGACGCACTAATGGACCTGGACCAGGGGAGATCCGCTGGCACCTGCCAGGGCCCTCAGCGCTGATGACTCAGGAGGTCTGCAGCGGTGCGCTTCACTGCATGTAAATACATGTTGCACGGTGAACACGGCTCTTAAGTCCACAGGGGTCTTCCGTTCTAATCGCCGGCTTACGTGATTGGCCGTAGCAACGGGATGTCGGTTGCGTTTCTCCAAAAGTGGATTCCTATTCTACCTTTCGCCAGAGGCTGCTGCTGCAGGTTTTTTTCGTAGCCCGGTGTGCCCCCCAACCCCCCCCCCCCCCCCCTTAAATGCACTGGCTTGATTCAGATAAATGGTTGGACTGGCGTTTTCGCCTCAACCCCTCATTTGCAATACAGGTCCCAGAGAGTACTTCTTCACTCTCTTCTTCAATCCCTGACTGAGCAGCCGCCGTGTTGTATTAGGGGGTCTCCCCAGAGAGCCAACCTCCCGTTCCCAGACCTCTCTGAAGTGGGGGGCTGAGGGGTTCACCTGAAAATGCGTAGCTGTGCAGGAGGTAGGTCAGCCATTTTGTGGACGGCAGATCTGCCTTTCCATCTTTGACTTTATGTGCCGGTGTTCTGGGAACAACAAATGGCTTTTTTCTCATGTGCTGAATCCAGATGCAACCACCCTCTCTGTGGCAGGATGACACAGGAGACCGTGGTCTGGATCCGAAGCCTGGTAGGTGACGGAAGTCTAGGCCTACAGTGTGCTTCGTAGCCGGGTCTATGAGTGACGCCCCTCTCGGTTGTCGGTGGGGTCTTGGATTGATGCTTTCAGACCATCCCTTATCGTCTGCAGGACGGTCCATGTACCGGGCCGTGCTCCCCAGGTAGCCCTCCTCCTTCCCGGGCTGAGGATGCTCTCTTTGGGCTCTTGGGGTTTGAGTTAAGCCTTTCTCTGGCTCGAGTGCTCCCGCACTGTGTTGGCCATGGAGGACCCTAATGGACCGTCTACCTTGGCAGTATTCTTGTTTGGGAGCTGACTTCTCACTTTCTTTCTCCTTCAGTGAGCAGAACCCAGTCGTAACCTTGGCACCAGGACTCGTACTGGAGCCACTCCGAGCACTCTAGGAGGGCGTGTGTCTTTCCTGGTCAAAGAAGGGCACTGTGGTTGGAGTCTGCCTGTGGCTCTGGCTGTGGCCTGCTCAGTAAGGGTGACCACAGGAGATCCACACCGGGATTCATCTGCGCCCAGGGTCTTCAGTCATCCCCCCCAGGGCTTGGAGAACACGGTGACAGACAGGTCTCCGTGACGTCCTTAATCTTCTTAAGAGCCACCTGGTGGCTTTGAAGGCAGCCATTGTTGTCTGTGTAGGGAGTCTAGGAATGGAGGTCGGACTGCAACCTCTGCAGACCTGATGAAGGCTGATGAGGGGACAGGGGGTTGTTTGACTGTGGCGGGCTCAGATACACCTGAGGCCTGGAGATAGGGGCTGCTGCCCGGGCTGGCAGTGGGGGAGACACAACGTTGTGCTGGTGGTGCCAGTGTCTGTCCTTTTTTCGTCACACAGACATTTGTAAACACAGGGCAGCCTTATGCTAAGATTAGCCGACTGTCCAAACGTTTCTGGTCGTGCTGCTAAGCTCAGACAAATATGAAATAAACAATTGACAGACTGCTGTTCAGTTTTAGGATGCAAACCAATGATTCACCGATAGAAACTATGACCTAACACTGTTATTATACCTTTTTTTTATATCGTTTCTTGGTCACAGAAACGGCAAGAAGACGTGATTTTACCTACTTGGGGCCTAATAGGCTTTTAAGGCTGGTGATCTGCATGTATGTCCTTATCTCATGCGGTGGGTATCAGAGGTGAAATAAACTTTAGATCCACATAATATCCACGTCTGTCGGGTTTTGATGAAAGCTGGTCTCCTCGTTGCCAGCACAGCTGTTACCCCAGATTAATTATTTTATTTTCAGAGATCTACCTAATGTGCCTGCTCGCGTTTTCGTGAATGTTTTGAAGAATTTACTGCAGACTGTCCTGAGAATTTAATTTCATGGGTTTTGCTGAAAGATTGAAAAGCTGCTAGGGGCCGTGTCATAATATCCTATTAACAGATCGTGCCATACTAAATGAGGGTGAAGCTGGGGGGCATGTTGCATGTTAACACTTTTATGTTCCGTAGGGAGTTTGGCTAAAGAATTACCTCACAAGTACATTTATTGAACAGAGATTATTGTTAATGATTTCAACAGCACAAGTAACAGATCTTGTATTTTAGTTGGGGAAAATGTTTGCATTAGACTACAGGCGCTGTCATTAGTAATCCCATTATAGGTAAGATATCAAAAAACTGCTGAACCTTTCTTTTAATGTTGCCTAAATACCAAGTACCAAGAACACCACAATTCCATTCAATTCATATACTTTATGGTAATGAATAGGCTAATGCACATTGAATACAAAGCCTGGATCTCAAACTCACCTGTTCTGACTGCTTCAGACGTAATCATCATCTGCCTTTTATTAATTCGTTTTTTAACAAGGATTAGATTAATTTGGTCTATTTGGTTGCAGGTAACACTTGTTTAAGGTAGACATTGACCGTTTAGGTGGGGGAAATGTGCATTAATATTGTAGGCCTATTGCAATTACCACAATAAATCGAAAATATTGACAGCGAATAATTAAAGCAGCCCAGACTTCTGGCTTGGATATATAAAGCCTTGGTTTTTGTCCTGCAGTTATATTCCCACATCTTGATGGGTTTACTTTTGGAGGGCTTTAAGAATTAAAATCTGTTAATTTACTCCTGTTTCTATTCGCCTCCCTCGGTTATTCTCCATCGCAGTAGACACCAGCGTCGTGGGTTGGGCCGATCTGTGGAGACGAGCGCTCTGGAGCACGTGACCAGGGTAGAAAAAAGGCTCGGTTGATAAGTGCGCTCCTGCTCCCGAGCAGCGAGACTCGGCCAGCTGCTGTCCACGCAAGGTGCGCTCACTGCTGGAGGAGAGGCGCAACAAGACAGGGACCGGCCACTTTGTTTCGCTTTGTCGTGCTGTTTAACATTTTGTTTATAATTCGGAAAATTACAATTGGAAATGTTTCTACAACATTTCACTCACTCAAATCGTTTTAGCGCCAGAGTTGGAGTGAAGGATAGTCCGCTGTTCGTTTGAGGAGTTTCTGTGGATCTGGGAAGATAATGTGAGGTAGATAACCTTTAGTTTTAAATCCTTTGTTTGGGATTGTGCTTTGTTTTTTTATTAAGCTATGGTTTACTGTCTTTTGCTTTTGTTTGTTATGTTCAATTCATTTTGGCGACTCAATGGATCTATTATTTTCTAAATGTAAGTAATTTTCAATTTTTTGGGATTGTTGATAGTGGTAAGTAACTCATTATTATTTTCCAGTTTAATTGAAAAAAAAAGGGGTGGTATTTATCTTTTATCGTGAAATGCATCTTGCTTGCCAATTTAGATATGGTTTATGTAATGGATTTATTTTCTGTTTTTTGTGTTTTTCCCCCAGAAATGTATTGCTTGATAATGTGATTTCTGCATTTTTTTCTGTACAATGAGAAAGGTCTAAATAAATATTTTTCTTATATCCAACCATTTGTAGGTACGCCAAACATCAAATTTGACTGCAATATCCTCCCCCAGACACAGCCATGAAATCTGTGCTTGATGGTGTGGCAGACACCACCTTCCGGACTATCACCTCGGGTTTGCAATATCTGGGCTCCAACGACGCCAAGTATGACGACCCCACCATCCACGCCGACTTCATTAAGGGCGCCTTCGGTATGCAGAAGCCCTCGTCCGCCTTCCGCAGCCACACGTTCCCCGACAAAGTACCTGCGGACGAAGATCTCATCCTCAAGGGCATGTTGCCCTACCCTACCAACGCCACGGAGCTGCTTGGCAACAGGAGCGTCTTCGGCGAGGACGGCGACACCATGCGCTGCAGCGAGAACTTCATGGACATGGAGTGCTTCATGATCCTGACGCCCAGCCAGCAGCTGGCCGTGGCCGTCATGTCTCTGACGCTGGGCACCTTCACCGTTCTGGAGAACCTGGTGGTGCTCTGCGTCATCTTCCAGTCCCGCACCCTCCGCTGCCGGCCCTCCTACCACTTCATCGGCAGCCTGGCCGTGGCCGACCTGCTGGGCAGCGTCATCTTCGTCTACAGCTTCCTGGACTTCCACGTGTTCCACCGGAAGGACAGCACCAACGTGTTCCTCTTCAAGCTGGGCGGGGTCATCGCCTCCTTCACGGCCTCCGTGGGGAGCCTGTTCCTGACGGCCATCGACCGCTACATCTCCATCCACCGGCCGCTGTCCTACCGGCGCATCGTGACGCGCACCAAGGCGGTGATCGCCTTCTGCGTGATGTGGACCATCTCCATCGTCATCGCCGTGCTGCCCCTGCTGGGCTGGAACTGCAAGCGGCTCAACACCGTGTGCTCCAACATCTTCCCCCTGATCGACAAGAACTACCTGATGTTCTGGATCGGCGTGACCAGCGTGCTGGTGCTCTTCATCATCTACGCCTACATGTTCATCCTGTGGAAGGCGCACAACCACGCCGTGCGCATGCTGAGCCGCAGCTCCCAGAAGAGCCTGGTGGTGTACTCGGCCGACGGGACTAAGGTGCAGAGCACCAGGCCCGAGCAGACCCGCATGGACATCCGGCTGGCCAAGACGCTGGTGCTCATCCTGGCCGTGCTGGTGATCTGCTGGGGGCCCGTGCTGGCCATCATGGTGTACGACCTCTTCTGGAAGATGGACGACGACTTTAAGACGGTGTTTGCGTTCGCCACCATGCTGTGCCTGCTCAACTCCATGGTCAACCCGGTGATCTACGCGCTGAGGAGCAAGGACCTGCGCCACGCCTTCCTCAGCTCCTGCCACGCCTGCAGGGGCACCGGGCAGCAGCTGGACAACAGCCTGGAGTCCGACTGCCAGAGCCGCAACACACACTTGGCCGCCCACAGGGCGGCCGAGAGTTGCGTGAAGAGCACTGTGAAAATAGCCAAAGTGACCATCTCCGTGTCGAGTGAGACTTCCGCCGCGCCTGTCTAGTCGGGCTCTCTGATGGGATGGATGGGTGAAGGGGGGTCGGCACCTCCAACCATTGAGGCATTGAGCACGCACTTAGAAAAGAACGATCCAGAAGAAAGGTTTGACAGAATTTCCTCTCCTGCGTCTAGCTATAGTGGTGAACTAATTATTTATGTTATGTTAATGTGCCAGTGTATTGTGTAGTGTTTCAGTGCCAAAGTGCCAAATGGTAGTGAGAGGAATTGGTAAGGACTGAGGATATGAAGAACTACAAGACAACCATTAGTCTTTTTCTACCACAGACGTCATGGATTCCGATTAATGAAGGCATATATTATATTTTTGTATTGTAAATTCTAAATCAATATATCTTCATTTATGGGATAAGGGGCTACTGACATTTTTATTCGTGGATATTCGATTCTGTCACTCATGTCAATGTGCGCGCTGCACAAGAAGGAGAGCAGATTATTGCCCCTTGTTGCTTGAGGATATGTGTGAGTCATATCATTTCTTGAGAAAAACGACAACAAATTTTAGTCTGTTTTTCTTTAATTATTGTATTATTCACGTATCTTCTTTTATTTTTATTTTATTCAACACAATCATTCGTCCCTTGATTATTGTCAACTGTATGAAGATAATTGAAGGGTCACTCTGCTGGTGAACAATCTGTAGAATAGCTTTTTTCTAAACTTTGCTGAATAAAACTTCAAAGTAAAAGTAAGGCGCAACTATAACAACCCAAAAAATATACAGAAAAATCCTACATCTATGTTAAGATTCTATATTGTCCACTTCTTTACTCTCTAGTAGGTGGAACATTCTAGTAATGCGTCTTTGTTCAAATGTTTAGCTAAAAATTGTACAGTGTTTCTTGTGATAAGAAAAACGTGAAACAATAAAAACAAATGTTACATTTGAACGGCACATTAAATAATATTGCTAGCTTTCGCCTTAAGGCTGGACTCAGAGTGCTGGACACTGCTGTTGAATAAAGAGGTTTTGTCTGAATATAGCTGCTTTCTTCAAGTGTTTTGACTTGGATTAAGCCTTGTATGTTTGTGAAACTATGTGACTTAAGTAATTCCCCCACAAGCCTTTTGACAATTGCAGTTGAGTTGTTTTTGTGGTAGCCTCCTCTCAATGGGATAAATGAAAACAACCGATTCACAAAGGTTTAGTGAAATGCTTTTTATGTAACTTCAAATAAGGCACGTCTGCTGTGAAATTGAAAGCAAAGCAAAGCCAATTCATTAGCTGGTAAGCGGATGGTCATTATGTGTGCATTTATTGAAATCAACTGATGATCCCATCGAAGCAATTGGGGAATAGTGATTTTCTAGTTGATTGTGTAATACTTTTGATCTGTACATCTCACAGCACAATTGTTCTGTAGTCAATTATCTTGATGTAAGCTAACCAGACAGCTATCTATCAGTATGCTTTGCTGCCTCTTGTATTATTGAGTATTCAAGATCAAAATGTCGATTGTCAAGTGGCTTCTGTGCAATGGTGGCATAACAAAGGACTACAATAAAAGAAACGAGTCTCTTTTGTCTTGATGTTTTTGAGATCGTGAAAATAAAGACAAAGATGGTTGACTTTATGAACGTATTTTTTTGCATCGGAAATATGTCGAATTGCGGGTAAAACCAAAACGCACAGTGTATATTCGTTTTACATAATCTAATTATGAAAGAACAGAATGGAAGCTGAGCAGCCACCGCAAAACATGTGGAACATCTTTGGCGCCCCAATGTGGACAGTTCTCTGTAAAATATGTGGCCGATGGATCAACTTAGCGAATTTGAAACAGATTTTGCAATACACACTGCCGGTGTGTCACTTTGGTCACATTCGGCCAACTTGTATCCATTTAGTATTAAATACTACCAAAACAATCTGACTGATAATTGCATGCGTGTATTTACAGTTGAGGAAAATATATAGTAGGCCTAACGTCGTAGATACTTTTTCCTTTTTCCGACCCATGACAGAAGAACAAGTATTTCAGGCTACCTGTTTGTAGACATACATTGGTAAAGGTAGGCCTTTGTGAAATGATAAATTTTTACATGTAAACGATGGGCTAGGCCATTACAAACTGTGAAATAAATAATCTTGTCTTGACTTTTCAGTGTGTTTATTGTATAAACTGCGTGATTATGCTGCTAAAAATATGTTATTATTTTATCATTGACATGGCTACAAGCATTAGGTGTTTGTAATTTGAATTTATGATTAAAGACATGTTTATTACCAACTTAATATGTGTTATCAGGCGATCTTTGAACACACGGATACATAATTGTAAGGCCAGTTAGTATAACAAATGACAGCGATTAATACATTCAAATAATAACAACGATAATCATCATAATCATAAATGTAGCCAAATAAAAATGTATCCATAATAATAACAATAGCTCCACATTTGTTCTGTCTATGTTACCTAAATTAATATAAAAAAATACAGTACCTATATAAGCTATAGTACTGCCTTTGCCTTTACAATAGCATTCTCGAAAGAAAACCGGTGACGACACAAACGTTTAGAGAAACTTTTGTTTTTGTTTTGTTTCAAACAGACCCAATTTAAAAGGCCCAGCAATGAATTGTGGGATATGTAGTTCGTTTTCTCGAACCAAGCGCAAGTGACCATAATGGTTATAACAAAAAAACATCAAGTACCGACACGACTTCCGTGTTTGCGCATGCCCAGTACAAGGTAACCGAAAAGGCTTGTCTATGTTTGGACGGTCGTTTTAAATCGGTAGCACGGCATCTGCTGTCATCTAATTCCATACGCTATTTCTACAAAGTCAACCAGCACAGACAGTTAAATCTTAAACTTAGCAATCTGTGTACTTCAACATTAGTTGTCGGAAAGATAGTACAAGGCGAGAAAAACTGGTATCGCGCTGACGCCGGAAGCTCTGTATCTTTACCAAGCTAACGCTAGCTCGTAAAAGAGCAACAACTCGGCCTAGATTAGGGATAGCAGTTGGCTCACAGCATTCTCTGTTGATCATATTTTAGGATAATTCTCGGTACAATGGCTTGTGGTGCTACTCTGAAGAGGACCATGGATTTCGATCCACTAATGAGCCCGGCATCACCCAAAAGGAGGAGATGCGTCCCGATCACAGCTGCTTCCACTTCATCGCCACAGAAGTATCTGCGTATGGAGCCTTCGCCATTTGGAGAAGTGGTTTCCTCCAGACTTACAACCGGTAGGGAGTATTTCATACAAAACATCATGCTTATAACTAATTATCCCATGGTATTAGACGTTGCTTTGCCCGATCGCGTTATCTGCCAGATGGACAGGCGACTAATTGATATGTCTACGATGACTTGATTTTTCAGAACAAATCCTACACAACATCAAGCAGGAGTACAAGCGGCTGCAGAAGCGCCGACACCTGGACAGCCTTCCGCAGCAGGCGGACGGCTGCTGTCCCGTGGACCTCCAGAGTGCTCCGAGTGGATCGTCAGGTAACGACAGACCGCTGAGGGCCATGAAGACCAACCTCAGCCTGGGTTGGGCTGTGGGATGTAACAAAATGTCTGATGTTGTGACCTAATCAAACTATGTTGGTCACACAGATTCCATTGCAACAGAATATCTCTTCTGCCAATGGTCGACGAGATCCTCTTTTAACTAATGGGTGTCTCGTGTAGTGTACATGATACATCTGCAAATTATCCTGTAGATGCACACAGTACAAACCAAATAAATCCCATGTAACATACAATTAAATACATAGACGGGACATTAATATTTAGGGAGACGGACCATGGAGGTCTTGATATGAAATCATCTTGGCAAAACGACATTGATTTTTATCCAGCCCATGTTGCACGAAGTGAAGCCACACACCTGTAGTGACCCTGTCCATTGGTTGTGTGCAGGGAGCTGCTCCACGTCCCCCAGCAGGAGAGAGCAGCCGCTGTTCTCCCTCAGGCAGGTGGGCATGATCTGCGAACGGCTTCTGAAGGAGCGGGAGGAGAAGATCCGTGAGGAGTACAACGAGATCCTGACCTCCAAGCTCGCAGGTATACTTGGCACGCCACTTGAGAAACCAAGATGCGTAAAGCGCTGGAGCTTGAACGAGTTTTATTCACATGTTGTGTTTTTTTTCCAGAGCAATATGACGCCTTTGTCAAGTTCACACATGACCAGCTGATGCGACGGTTTGGAGAGCAGCCTGCTAGCTGTAAGTAGTTATGCGATAAACACAATTCTGGGTAGACAACAGTATGTCGAAAACAACAAATGTTACATTAACAAATGCAGATTGTGACACTCAATGATAATGATTTATTTCTGCTAGGGAAATGTAGCCTGTACATTACACCTATTTAATTGAGTGTAAGACCTTGAAGAATGGATGCTGGATCCTTAGTATCGTGATAATAAAAATAATGATTTACTTTTCTTATATTGCCATAATATTAAAGTCAAATTGTGCAATAAATTAAGCTAACACCTTAAATTAAATGAGACGTACCAAGGTATCAACACTGACCTGTGCCATGCTACTCTTCTGTCTTGTCCCTCAGATGTTTCCTGAGTGTCGCTGTGTGACGGCAGATCACCTTACCTATTGCTGCGAGCTACTCCAGGGAACTGGGTCTGCTTGGACGTGCCTCCTACCTGTGCCATATTGCCTGTATGTGGACGCACTGTCTGCAGCCTCAGACAGTGGCATCCACATCTGCTATCGCAGCTAGTGTGAGGAGGGCTTCCCGCTGTCTACCCGTTGAATGGACCTTTGACTCTCTAACCGATGGCCTCTTTTTACTGCCGTGTTGCTATTTATTTGGCTTTGTTTCGATGCCTCTTATAAGGCCACCTGCTACATGCATTGCTTTTTTCCCTGACAAAGTTGATTGTTTTGCAGAAGTGATCTTACCTGTATAGCTACTCTTAATGTACATTTTAAAGAAGGGATTGGTCACCCATGGGTGGTCGGATCAATAAACCCCTCAGACTGGACAAGAGAAATGTTTTTTCTTTTCAAGAATTGTTTCATTATGTATGGAAATTACTGGAATTCAGTTTGTATACACTGTATTCATTTTGTTTTGGTTATCAAAATATCAATTTATTTGCTTAATGTGTTGAGACATTGGTTCAAGTTAAATAAATTCTTTTCACAAATGTGTTAGTTAAGTAGTGTCATGTTTACTTGCCTCTTTAGTTTAGTGACTTTAATGAGATTAGTTGGCAAGATGTAATGATTTAGGTGTTCATTTTATTTTGTAACAGTATCAAAGCACATTATTTGAAGCAATAATTAAGTTAATTTTCTTGATTGAAAAATAATACTACCATATAGGCTGTCCTCAACGTAGCGACCCGTGTTAGATTCCGGGCCTCGGTCATAGCCTGCATACCTTCCTCTTGCTTACTCTAAACATACTAATTGAAAAATATATCCCCAAAAAAAATATTTAAAATAATCTGAGCTGATCGTTAGGGTTACGTCTTTTTTTTATTTTATGGTTACAATAAGTGAAAATGGATGGTATGATTGTTTGTCACTCTAGATCAGGGATGGGCAACTGGCGCGCATGCGGCCCGCATCCTCACTCAGTGCGGCCCGCATCCTCACTCAGTCAGGCCCGCACATAATAAAAATAAATAAAAAAATAATATTAATTGATCGAGTTACAGAAAACTCGGTCAAGAAAGATGAGAAGAATTCATAGAATTCGAAGGCAAACCCATGCGCCTAGTTTGCTTAGAAGCGATATCAGTCATTAAAGATATCCACTTAAGTCGCTACTACAACTGCTTGTTGGGTTTGAGTTCATTGAGTTGTTGCACTTAATGTTGGGCCACTGTCAGTTTTTTGACTTCATTGAATGATGATGTATGTGAGCCCTTTGCACTGATAAAAATACTGACCATTCATGTGGCTGTTTGAGCATGGAAAACATGAAATTAATGTATGTTGGTTCAATTAACATACCGTACATAGGTTATGATTCTGGATGATTTTGTAGGTAGTGGCCATCCCCAAAATGCACCAGAATACAGGAAATCATATCTACCAAATTCAAAATTGTGTAGCTTCTCTCAGCTCACGTTTAGTTGAAGTGTGCAGTCATGTGGCCCTCCGATGGTTATGATGAAAAATGTGGCCCTCTTTATCATGAAAGTTGCCCATCCCTGCTCTAGATGGCATAAAATGGTGTGGATGTGGGGGTTCACTTCAGCTGCGGCGGAGCACATTTCAAGCGAACCCTTTTTTATGTCTTGGTGTCGTCGGCAAACGAAGCCTTCTAATTGGCTGGGGGAGAAGGAGGCGCAGTTAACAAGGAAGTAGAGGAAATATCACGTTGAAGCTGAGCCGGTTGCCTTTCATAGTCAAACAAGTACATTAAAATGTGTGATTATTAAATGTAGTCTTGCGCAAATGGCTTGTTTCTTTAGAAGAAGCATTGCTGCAAAGGTATTTACTTGGGGACGTTGCTGCGAAATAGTGTGGTGCATGTGCACGTTTGCAATAGGTTGTCCGAAACTCAATAAAGCCCTATGATTAGATTGTATGAGGCTTATGTTGTCACGAAGAACTATTGTACTTTGTCTAATTGTATCTATTCAACAAAGATCCTTAATATTCTGGTAGTAGTTATAGTTTATAATAATCGTTGATATCTATCAATAGCTGGCAAGGACATTGCATCAACCAGAAGATGTCTTCATTCCAGCCCTTCATGCTGCTCCCGTTTCAAAGAAACGGTAATGTTTGTGTATGTGCTATCTCGCCGAATCAGCTCAGCTTATTATAACCATGTTACCTAAAGTTAAATATTTATTATATTTTTCAGTCAATCTCCTGATTTCAGAGTGCCGGTCAGTACGCTCCGGATGAAAGGCATCCTACCGTCACACGGAGATGCGCAGTTGCAGGCAGAAGCGCTGGCCAATGAGGTTCGAGCATATAGCCTACGAGTAGCAGGTTGACTACATTATCCCTAGGATGAACATACATACCCCCGCATAATTTTTTGTAGTATATTACTAAAATGTACCCTCTAATATATAGGCCTAACACCATATAATCTTAGTAGGCTAGGCATTCTCATTTTCAATAACTATTATTGAACTTAACTATTTATACTTTCCTGCACAGTTGAATAAGGACAATGTAGTGGAAGAAATATCGACAGGACCTGGTGGGATGATCACCTTCAAAGTCCACCGTAAACTTCTGGTGGAGGTATACCGCATTTGTTTACCTTTCATAATCAATAAAACGGACACAAATATACTCTCACTTCTGTTTCACACTGAAAACTTTTCATGCCCTTAATATTGGTGTTAGAAAATGTTGGAGCCCTTTGGAGAAGAGGATGCGATGTTCGGCTTTAATAGTGAACTTTTCAATACTGTCAAGAAAGGAAAAACGCTGGTGGAATTTAGGTATACCTTGCACACACACGCACAAACGCACAAGCACACACACCCTTAGATGTTTAACCCATATCTGTATTTCATGCTACAGTTCTCCAAATATTGCAAAGAAATTTCATGCTGGACACTTGCGGTCAACTATCATAGGTGAGCAATTTTCTTTTATTTGTACAATATATCAGTTGTAGGTAACATTATTGAAATCTTCAGAACTGACTACAGATCTATCCGGGTTTTGTAAGTATTACACATTGTGAATTTAAAGTGGATAGTAAATTCATATTAATCTGCTATACTGTATGTCCAGGTAACTTCATCGCCAACCTCAAGGAGTCTCTTGGGAACCATGTTATTCGAATGAACTACCTTGGAGACTGGGGCATGCAGTTTGGTGAGGGAATAACACAAATGCCTGCTTTGATATATTTCTATATCCTCAAAGCCGGAACCATAATTATAACGGTCTCCTTTGTCGTGCTTCAGGTCTGCTTGGGGCTGGCTTTGAACAATTTGGAAGTCAAGAAAAATTGAATGTGAATCCCTTGCAACATCTATTTGATGTGAGTTGAACATGGCTTTACTGAGCATTTGACACCCTCAGTATTGAATGTTAGTGTTTTATGTGTTTGTTATTAATGTGTTATCATATATACTGCAAAAATCCTACTTGAATGGATATTTCCCAGTAAGGACAATGTGGCAGTTAGGTGTCTTGCGTGTGAGTGATGTGTCCTTTACCTTCAAGGTCTATGTTCAAGCAAACAAAGAGGCAGAGCACAATAAGGAAATCCAGCTGGCCGCCAGAGAATTCTTTCAGAAGTTGGAGCAGCATGACAGCCAGGCCATGTCACTATGGCAACAATTCAGGGAAATTACAGTGAAGGAGTACCAGCAGGTTTACAAGGTACATGTCCAACGCACAAGGTCCGGGGTCAATTAAGGGTTTATAACCGATTTGGAAAGGCAGGTGGAGAGTGGTTTAACACACCCTGCAAAATTACTTCCTTACTTCCTTGATATGATGCCTTTCCAAGTGAAACCTGAATCTATTAAAATGCCCTGACCGCCATTTCCCTTGAAGTAAAACTACGATGAAACATTCCCTCAATATTTGTGTTGAATCAGTTGTGACCCATGTATCGTTTAGAAGTGAAGCAGAGAGACGAGATAACATCATTACAGCAAATACAGTCAAATGTGTTCTTCTTCCCCCCCCTTGAGTGGAGTTCTGACCTTAACACCTTTCAGCGGTTGGGCGTCCCCTTCGACGTCTACTCCGGGGAGTCCTTCCACCAGGAGCAGGCTCGGGAGGTGGTGCAGCTGCTCCAGACCCGCGGCCTGCTGAAGACCACAGAGTAGGTTCATGTGGAACCGCTCACAGGCACACAGAGTCGTTCCTAACTAAATACAAGAATGAATGAGGCCCAGGGCTTAGAGGATAGTACATTGTTGCTGGTTTACAAGCGACAGATATATTATGGGATTTCTTTTGAAGGCTGTTGAAGGGTACGGCCCCGATACACAAACCGACTGCCTTAGACACCGAACTACTTGACTGGGTTGTTGATATTACGGGAGGATATCGACAGGGTGTGGGTAATCAAACGCACAAAAATCCAGAACTTGGTGTTGCATGATGTTTCTGGCCTGAAAATGGGATGATAGACCAGAGGACGTAACAGGCTTTGATCAGATCTGTTATCAGAATTGATCTTACAAAAGATAAAATCCCTCCCATCCTTCCCGTAGACTCATAGACGATTCATAGACGGCCTATGTCGGGTTCATATTGTGTGTTTTGCAGGAGGGGAACTAGTGTGGTTGACGTCTCCGCAGAGGGTGACATGTCCAGCTGCTCTACCGTGTTACGTAGTGACGGCACCTCGCTCTACATCACCAGGTTGGTGGCGGTCCCCCAATGATGGGAGAGCATGCGCGCACACGCACGCACGCACACTTTTGAGAATGCGGTTTATGTTCACTTTTTACTTCACTCAAGTATAAAGCAGTCACAAAGTTTAATGTTCAACAACCCGCTCACTTAATTTATGCAAAACAACCAAAGCCAATGAGGGATAAGTCTGTATTGAAAGTATCCTTGGACATAGACATGTGCTTATGAGGTTGTGCTCTTGATGATTTGGTTTAATTATATTGGAATTTGTTTGTTTTGTATTTGCAGAGATATTGCTGCAGCTATAGACCGCAAGGAAAAGTTCAATTTTGATGAGATGATTTATGTGGTAAGCATGCATGTGTGCTTGAATGTCCAGTAGGTGCGGTTGTGTGTGTGTGTGTGTTTGTATGTGTTTTTCGAAGGCTAAAATGTCCACAATGTGGTTTGAAACATAAACATAATTAGATTGTATTTTTATTATTCTCTTTTTCCCTTTGAAGACAGACAAAAGCCAACAGAATCACTTTCTGCATTTGTTCCACATCCTACGCCTCATGGGACATCCTTGGGCTGAGAGGTAGAGAGAAAACACACTGTCATGTCCCCACACACACACCGCTACAAAACAAGCCTCTACCAAGCTAATGCTGACCAGCAGACCATCAGGGTTAGTGTGACCTGTGTGTGTGTGTGTGTGTGTGTGTGTGTGTGTGTGTGTGTGTGTGTGTGTGTGTGTGTGTGTGTGTGTGTGTGTGTGTGTGTGTGTGTGTGTGTGTGTGTGTGTGTGTGTGTGTGTGTGCGTGCGCGCGCGCAGCTGTCGGCACGTGTCCTTCGGCCTGGTCCAGGGCATGAGCACCAGGAGAGGAGAGGTGGTGTTTCTGGAGGACGTCCTTGACGAGGCTCGCGCCCGGATGCTCCACAACATGCAGCAGGCAACGAGTAAAAAAAGATTTCCTTGGATAGAAAACGAAACAAAAAAACCCAGTTTATAGCAGAGTTTAGTTATAGAACAGTCCAAGCAGGTGTTCAGTACCAGCGTGTCAGAACTCTCCCTCGGTGTGTGTGGTGGTGGCGGGCTGCCCTCCACCACACACACTCCACACGGAGTAAACAAGATTTCGCACAATGTAGAAGTGATATAATGATTCTAGTCACTAATGGTAGTTAGTTATTTAGAAAGAAACACGGGGTTTCCAGGGACGTCTCAAAATAAAGTAGCCTAGTCCTTCTGGAAAGATCAACTGTTTAGAAGGATAACCAGACTGTTTACCACCTCAAGTGAATTAACCTAAACTATCCCCAGTCAGATCCATCTATCTATCTATCTATCCATCCATATGTATGTATATATATATATATATATATATATCTGTCTCCCTTGTATAAATTTTACTCTGAAATAACTTGAATGGAACTTTAGATGTTTGGGGATAAGCAGTACAGCAGTCAGGTAGCTATTTAAAGCTATAATAAACTGCGTATTTTGTTTATTTAGGTAAAGCATTATGAAAAAATGTGCATGCACAATAAAGCAGACAAAAAATATATAATTTTTTTTGTATGCCCAGAGGGATCATTTCCTTTTCCCTCTGGGCTAAGCCCCGGATGTTAATGAAACCTAGAATCATCCCTGTCCCTCACCGTCTCCAAATGTATCCACCAGCCACCAAGGAAATGGCCGACCCCGGGGACACGGCGGAGAAGGTTGGGATGAGCGCCCTCATAGTTCAAGTAGGTTCACACACACCGTCAAATAAGTGGGATGAATATTGTGGATGCTTTTAAATTTTGGTCGTCCTTTACATATGCGCTGAGCTAGACTGCTCATGATCACTTCTCAAACCCCCTCATGTAGTGCCACCTGACTCGCCTCCCGCGTCGTCATTGGTCAACAGGGTTGTTGTTGATATTGCTCGTAGGTTGTTCAGGCAATAGGTCAGAGATCTGTGGTTTGCGTCTTGTGTTGGGCTCTGGTTGATGAGGTGTCTTTCCATTCAGGACTTTAGAGGCCCGCTGGAGGCAGACTACAGGTTTGACTGGGACCGAATTCTCCAGGCCCAGGGAGACACCGGAGTCTTCCTGCAGTACACACACGCACGCCTACGAAGGTAGCAGCCACCTCTGAAACACCTAAACAGTACTTGTGCACAAAAGTTTGTCCCCAACTGGTTGTTGATAAGGATGCAGGTGTTCATAAACCAGTTACTGTTGGATCAGTTATGTGTGATTTGTGACACTGTGTCTTTCAGTTTGATACGGACTAATAGCACTATGGCAGCCAAGGAAATTGATCCTTCGCTCCTATTGGAGCACAGAAGCATTGCTATCCTGCAGCATCTTCTCCGGTAAGTAAGTGTGTGTGCTCATGGGCCAAGAACATTCTAGCCCCTCAATGGGAGTTTGATGACCTGCGAATCATTCAATGATCTATAGATGCATCTCTATTCATTAGTGTATTTTGGTGTCTCTTTCCTTCAGATTTGATGAGGTGTTATACCAGTCTAATCGAGACCTGCAACCCAGACACCTTGTCACCTTCCTAACCAAGCTCAGGTGAGCGTACATGCTGTTGAACCCGTTCTCCGGGTTTTCATTGTGCATTGTATTTGATAGAAGACTACAGATGGTGTCATCTTATGATGGAAACGTGATTGCAAAATGTACCCGTCTACACTCCCTGAATGGATCTGTGCTCCGTCTGTCCAGTCACCTGGTGGCCTCTGCCCTCAGGGAGCTGCCAGTCAAAGGAAGCCCTGACGACGTGGCTCAGGTGAGCTGGTCTATTGCATACCTTATTGTACACTTATATGGGAGTGGTTGAACGAAGGGTCGGGTTCAGTGTCATTCATGAGTCATTTTTTCTCACGATCAATTTGGTCTGTTGAGAAAAATGCACTATATACAAAAGTTTACTTTTGAAGTTTGTTTCCATTTATTTGTACACATTATCGAATTTGCTAACAATTCTTGATATTGTCCCAGCCTAAATGTAGCTACCAACCAATTTTTTTAACTAAATATTATATATTTATTAAATATTAATATATAAATAAATATTCTCTATTATTCTTAAAAGGGACACCATAGGCCAGCACTATTACAGAGATTCCAGATGCAACAACTAAATAGGAATATATTGTTAAGTAACAGATGGCAGAGACGCTTACTGTCCCCATCGTCCCATTGGGACAAAACACGAGAGGGACACCGAGCCACAGTGACTCAACGTTGGCGTTTGTTTGTATTTCAACAGGCCCGGTTAAGACTGTTCAGCGGTGCCTGCTCAGTCCTAGCCAGTGGAATGAGGATCCTGGGCATTAAGCCTGTGGAGAAAATGTGAATCTATTCAGACTGAACCTTCAAAGATCATTGTAAATAAAAATGTGACATTCAAAACATATTCCTCCGTTCATTCATTTATTTAAGTGTAACAAAAGGACTCCTTTCTTTCTGGTGGTTATATACTTTAATCAAAGCTTTGATTTGCTTTACGTTTAAAAAAGAAAGGAAATCGAACTTGACAAAACATTAAGAAATCACAGAATCAAAGTAGACAAAAGGTACAATAGAAATATGAGCCGACATGCAGTCCGTTGTGATTGGGCACTCGTTAACAGTCTGGTAGAATGAAAGCCTTGATTCAACAGGCTTTATCGTGAAGTGGCTGAGTCCCAGCTAACCTTTCAACACATGGACCCTCTAAATCGACTGCAGTGGCCTGGCATTAAGCCAGTGTATTTACAAGTCACCACAAATCGATGTCATTTTAACATTAGCCTCCATCTGTTGTACGTGACCATCGGCCTGAACGTTGACGCAAATAGAATACAAATCAAGAAAATACCAGTCCTTTGGAGGCCCTCCAAGGCCCAACCCCTTCAGACAGTGATCAACTTCTGTTTGACCTCTGTGTCGTCAGCATTGTACTGGGGCAGCTTGGCTGCTTCTTGCTTGGGCAGGCCATACAGGTAGATGGACACGCACACCATCATGGCTCCAGAAGCAAAGGTCACCGCTGGGAGAGAGCGAGGGAACACAGTAAGAGATGCTACTTTAATCCACACACGATTAAACAACTTTTTTTAAGTCAAAAGTATGCCTTGATAATCCAGGCATCTATAACTTAAATACACAATCCCACCATTATATTTAAGTGCCACATACTTAAGAACCCCTTTACATTTGCACTTGATATTTTACAGATAGAAAGTACATGAAGTCTTATTATTTGCATTTATTCCAAGGCCGTTCAAATGGCGATGAAAAGCCCCATTGGACGGCATTGGCGCGTGGTGCCGTGCTGCGCTTAGGAGGACTTACTGATCTGCAGACCGAACAGGAGGACCGACGCCACCGTGGAGATAACGATGGCGGCGGCGGCAGAGAAGCCCTTCATGATGTTGTCCGTGTACTTCACCACAACCGAGGTGTATAGACCCCCCACACTGGCCAGGACTGGGGGCGGGAGGGGGGTTATCGTTAAAAAAAATAATATATATAAAACTCACAAAAAAGACAAGGATAGGTACATCCTCAAACACATCCCTGTGTGTGTAGTGGGCCACTTACACACGACAAAGCATACCCAGGGGGTGTAGCCGAAGAAGAAGCCCTTTTCCATGACATTGGCGCCGTCTGTCACACACACTCCGAACAGCGTGACCGCGATGCCAGAGATGTACATCTGGATGTTCCTCACCCACAGGGACGTGTCGGAGCTCTTCAGGACCTTCTCAAAGTAAACACCTGGACCACACAAGCACAAGACCCCGACGCGCAAACGTGTTAATGCGATATATACCAGATCAGAAAGCAGGTTCCGTCGGTGTGGTGTTTTACCTGCAAACCCAGAACAAATGACGGCGATCGCGATGGCTACAAAACCCAGAAAGGGGTTTTGTTCGATCTGAAAGGTTGGACCACAAGTCAAAAACCCGGGCAGGAATTATATAATTGAAACGTTAGCAATAACAATGAAATTACAGCGTTTCTTTTACCCTTTCTTGTACCCATTTCATCCTACCTGGACTTTAGTGGCTTCTGCAGGCTTCCATTGAACCAGGGTGACCCCGGCGCATAGCATTAGGACTGAGAACCACTGCATCCTGCTGAGGGAGCGGTTCAGCATGAACACCATGCACAGGGCCGTGCACGGGATCTTCAGCTGGTAGGTCACCTGTCCACACACAAACATACCAAGGAGATGTCTTGGTGAGAGAAGTATGCACGTACGAAACATCGATTCTGCAGTGGCCTTCGCTGACAACGGCTCCCAATTAAAATGAATGTTATTCATGCTGGAAAAGATACGCACTGTGAATGCAGATGTAGATCGTTTACTATGAACTATTCGAATATACCTTTTGTAAAACGCTTGGATTAATGCCATATCTTGAAATTATTTATTCTGGCCAGCTGTTGTAGCCCTAGAGTTCCCACGGCCATAACCAAGTGGTAACCAAATAAGTAATGGTTCTTACCTGATACACTGCTGCATCCAGGTTGCTTAAGGCCAAGAAGGCCATGTTATTCTGCACAGCATACACCACTGAAGGAACGCTGAGTTTGAGCAGTTCTTTGGGGCTTTGAAATACATGTTCCACCAGAGAATTCTTCAACCGACTGGGGCTTCCCGTTTCTCTGTCAGAAAAACAAGGAAAAATATGTTAACAAAATCAGTGGAAACGTTATTCTATAGCTGACAAATTTAATTTAATTTCAGCAAATTCACTGCTGATGGCTAAATGTCAGACCAGCCCCATTTGTGCATTAAAGATCCAGCTTATGGTCATTACTAACCTATGGGTCACACGGATCACATAGCTTTCAAAATAAACATGTTTCTTTACTTCCCAGGTTCATAAAAGGCTTTTGAACATATGGTATCGATAATTGTATGTCATTTTGTGGGGCATAATGTGTTTATATACCAGTTGAAACAATATATTTTAATCCATAACATATCCCCTTAATGTCTGCGGTTGTCCATTATTTGTTCAATGCTAGACTTCAAACAGGTTTGGGGCACATTGTGGAACAGGTAGGGCAAGTATTTTAATGATACTGAATGTTTACTTTGGTATTACAAAAGTCCGGCATTGATACACCCTTATATCCGTTTGTACAGCTTCTGTGAGGAAACATTTCAAGGTTTATCAAGACTCTCAAACATCAATTATAAGTAATTTAAAAATAACTATCATGTAAAGGGTTTGCCTCACACTGGCCAACACCAGCAGTACATATTACGACACACTGGAACTACTGGGGTGAAAGAGGGTTATTCTAACCTCGCCAACATCCCAAGACTCAGTATTAATTTGATGACTTCAGTGGTGCACACAGCAGTGGTGGAGAAGTACAGGTCCCCTGATGATATTGTTCTGGTGTATCGCAGGGCCACAGTGTATGTCGCTGCCACCAATGTCATCACAGACAGGCAGTACAGCTTGAACGCCGCACTCACCGGCTCTGACAGCAAAACATAGCAACATTGGAAATGAACAGGAAGGAATGCAATGCAAAAGAGCAGAAAACAGTATATACCAATATATCAATTTAACTTAAACGATTCGGTTACAAATAAAAAACATGCAACATAACGCGAACGTTGATTGTGTTAAAAAAAACTAATTAGCAAACTAATTCACTTGAATAGGTTTGCAACTCACCGTTGGCCATTGTTATTGTTGTGTGTCTACTCGAAAATAAAATAAGTTCCACAAGGAAAAATCACGGAACGATATGTTCCAACATTGCTCAGTAACTGTCCTCTCTCTGGCATACTTCCGGTTAAGCCCACAATGCAACGGGCCCCCTCCTGCCCCAGCGGTGCGCTTGTTTTCCAACAGCTTTAAATGCCGACTTCAGTAAGCACACAGGTGGAATCTAATGATAACAAACCGTTTATAAAGAATTTGAATAATACTAGAGACACACACGATTTAATATTTCTCATCATGTCATTCACAAGACATTGCACTTGTCAATTACAGCTTTCTTAGCTGTACTTTTATCATTTCTGATGAATGTTAAAACTGAAAATAACAATAAGATTTGCCTTGAAGGATTTTTATTTTGTTGTAGTTTCACAATTTAAAAACATTCGGTCGTACAGAGTTAGTTATTCATCAGCAAATGTAAACCAAATAGAAAGAAAGAAACACCAATTGTTCTTTGACTTTTAACATGGTTATCTTACATCAAGCCTACACTTGGGATGCCATGGAAAGCATTCGTTATTAGATTTCCCAGTGGAACATTGAATACGTACCATCAAAACTAATGTGCTACTCTGCACGTGGTATATGTTAAATGAGAGGGCCGGCAGGCAAATTGAACAATATGTCTGTAGCATGTCAAGTGTTATTTGATCTTTGCAAAGAGCAACCAAACCAAACTAAAAACCAAACCACGGTAACAGCATGTGCAAAGTGAGAGAGGTTGGACAATTGCAGTAGCCCATGTTGAAACACCTATTCTGCCGTCAGTGTGTGGCACTCTTTAACATATAAACAAACGACAACCTAGATGGGAAGCAGCGCAAAAAAAAAGGACAAGAAATAAAAAAAAGACATCTGGCAGATTCAAGAGTTGGAGTCTGAAGGAGTCCGCTCGAAGCCCTCACTCTCCCTCACCAGCGCCCTCTCCAGGATGACGCGGCCCTCCTTGTAGCGCTGGCTGTCCTCCGTGGCGAACTCGTAGAGCCAGCCCACCTTGCTGTTGCAGTTCTTGCAGCTCACGTCCCGCACCATGTGCCTTCCGGTAAGCATGACGCGCTCCTGCACGTCGCTGTGCTGGAGGTTCACCACCTGGGGGACAGGGCACACGGAAAGTGGTGATTCCCCTCAGAGCTATAAAAAATACATGAAAATTAACGATAGTAATGTTTGAGAATGTATAAAGATTCTGTTTATTGATGATGGTTATGATGTTCATCCCTGTATCCTTTAGGTTAAGGTTGGTTGGTCTTCTCTGGCTGAGAGACGCATAACCATGAGCATTTGTTTAATTATGAAGCCCATATTATGTTACATCCATGTTGATTGGACCTTTGGCAGACATTGAACTGGCTCCAAGGGCTGATGCTTCAGGAACATCATGCCAGGACCGATCATGGACAGATGGCGTTTAGTGTTGGACTCATGGAATATTTTGCAATGTAACCTAAAAATCAATAGACTTTTTTGGACACTTTTTTAATTTCATTATGAAAACGAGGATCCCTCTTTCAATGGTTCTTCTGAGCATTATAAATAAAGGTTGAATAAATTAATGTATAGGAGTGGTTAGAAATTATTTGTGGCTACTGACCACACAGAAACCAATCTGCTCGCTACTGCAAATAGTCTTCTCGTTTTCATAGTTATCTTGAGCATGTGTATGGATGTACCTAGCTTCCAGCATCATCCCCTGACATATTTGACCAAAATAGCTCTGAGTTCTTTGAGCTCTGCGGGCTACAATACCCAGCACATTTGAAGGATAGCAGTCTAGTATTAATATTACTCTGCCTATAAACAGATTTTCAAGCAAATAAACACCAGCTTTGTTTTTGTATTCAAAAAATACATTTTAGTCAGACAAGCCACATGGGGTTATCGACATTGGTAATAGTGACCTGAAGAAGGGACCTAATAAGGACTCAAAGCATATGGTTGATAACGTTGGACATAGTGTTATTATGGCCTATTATTGCTGTATGCTATGTTCCTCTATCTTTGATGGCCTTTTTGTATTATAAATTGCAGCCAATCCAATGGCCTAAGAATAGCCTATGCTTTGGGTTAGTCTGGGGGTCAATAAAGTGGTGCTACCTTGTTGAAGAGGAAGGCTCGGCCCGTGGCCCCCGTGAAGCGCGTGGAGATGAGCTCCGCGCGGTTGGTCAGCGTCGTGTCACAGTTGGCGCAGCAGAACAGCCGAGTGCCGCCGATGTGGTCCAGAAAGATCCGTCCCATGTTCTCAACCACTTAGTTAATGTATGACCAACCTTTAAGGGGAGACAAAACCATTTATAATTGAGCCATGGTTTCGTAGAGTATCAACAAATACGAGTTACACATGACGTAGCATACGATGTGACAAATGCTATAGCGTTACACACTGATGATGTGGACGGCGGTGTGGCAGCAAATCAACCGACCAAATGTCTTCAGTCCCAGGTCAGAATATTCTCATCGGTCAACTTTTTTTTCCTTCTCAGAACTGTCTTTTTCCGTTGTATACTAGGTTAAACTGTCGCCGCAGTCCACATTGTGTTTTGGTTTTTCGACACAGCTGATGTGAAATGATCAACATCCGGTGTCGGTGACGAAGCCAAGACACGTCCTTAACGTTTCCTATCAAACCACTAGGGGGAGCAGGGTACTGAACGAGCTGGAGGAAAAGGGGATGGACCAAAAAATTTTGCTCTGGCAAGAGATGAGGTCATATGCGTTCTCACTGCAGTCTGACCGAAAACTAGTTATGTCAGAAATAACTACGGTCATAGAATTTACAATTGATTGCGTGAAATGGTAATGCACTTTATTTTGGTGTGCTCCCTGCTGTAGGATATAAAGCATGACAAAGAGATGTGTGTGTGTGTGTGTGTGTGTGTGTGTGTGTGCGTGTGCGTGTGCGTGTGCGTGTGCGTGTGCGTGTGTGTATGTAAAAAAAAAGAAGCAAATACAACAAATAAAGCCATAATGGTCAGAGTTGAAATACAGTATTGCATTCAGGGTTTTCACTGTAGAACTCTCATTATTGAGAGATGATTGATAATCGGTAGATAAAATAAATCAAGGTCTGGGCCACTTGTTATCCCAGCTACATGACTGTTACGTTTAACCATATTGTATGATGAGATAATGTTGATCTGGATAAAGTGATCTGAAGACTTCTACCGACCAGCCCATCATCAACAAATGATTAATGTGTTACTAAGACTGCATTTTTGACGTCATTTTATAGTGTAATGCACGCTTTATCTGTAACAGTGAACTAGTTTATTCAGACCATTGTCTTGAATAATGGTTTTCAAGGTGAAAGTATTTTATTGATCATTTTTCATGAAAAAAAAGGCCTAGTCAAAGTCGTGTGCACAGAGCTATATTATGCAGGTAAATTTGCATTTCTTCCTTAATAAGTCCGATAAAAAAGGATTTAAATATTTTTGATAACAATGCCGATATGCAGCGCAGTTCATAAGCTATGTTCATGTCTTGAGCGATCATTCATTCCTTTGAAATTGCTTCTTCATCGTCCACAAAACCTTTCCTCTGCACTCTGTGTGTCATCTCCTGCAAACAAAAACACCTCAAGGCCACCCGTCAGAATGTTCCAGATGTACGGCCCATTCACTTATAAACAGTTCAACGGTAGAGACACAACCTGTAACAGGTACAGGTGTGATTCCTGACTCCTCACTATTGAGGCAGGGAGGTCAACTCAATGAGGTCAGGGACATCTCACCTATTGCTAACCAATCAGAGATGAGCAGATAGCTCATACATTCATTTTATTTGATGTGTTTTCATACTGCCATGCAGAAATAGATACGTTTATCATATAGATACATCCTGTAATTATAGTTGTGCTTTTAAAATAACATTGTTACTGTTTGTCCAACCACCAGATAAGGAAGGAGTTTAATGCTCTTTCCTTATCCTTATCTTAACTAAGAAATGATGCAATTGTGAACCTGCTTTCTCTGGTAACTCAGTTGTCTTGATAAGGCCTGACATGCTTGTTGAATGCACACACAGGCCTAGGTCGTCTGATCATACTCAGAGCTATTTACAGGCACATTGAAACAATCATGTTGGCATTGGAGTTGTCCAAGATACCCTAACTAACTGTAGAAGCAGATCCAATGTTGTGTCAGTCAGATACTGCGGTGACTGGTGTTCATCTATGACCTTTGAGCCTCCACTCCCCTCCAGCACCCTGTTTTACAATGCCCTTATTTGCCCCTCAACTCTCACCCGTTAATACACATTAAGACCCTTTAATGCACTGTCACTGTTAACAGGCTAACTGCTAAGGCCATTTATGTTTCAGGACTGGGCCAGTCCTCTCTTCCCTCCACCCCCTTTCCCAGCCTTGTAATTATGCAATTATGTATATGTGTAACCTTGACAGGTAGAATTGCCCCACATAAAGAGCAGTCCCACAAAAGTGGTGAGAGCAGCTGGGAGAAGACTGAACCCACAGTAGATAGGAGCTGAAAGTTCCAGAATGATTTCACCGCTGCTTACAGTTACGCTGCTGGGGCTCGCATGGACACCAGGTTAATTTCGTTCATTTTACCTTGTTTGAATGTTTTCTTGCCTAAATCTGCTAAATATGACTTTATATTTTTGATTTAGTGTTAAGTTGAGAACGTGGCCGTACAGAACACCAGTCAGTTGTTTAAGTTGTTGATTTCAAATGTTTGGAATTGGAGAAAGAGGATTAGGTTGTGGTTAATGTTTGCAGCAAGAGAAATCAAGAAATAATATTTAGCAAAACAAAGCGCAGACATGAATTTAACCTTTTTAAATGAAAGTCTGATAGGAGTCGTGTTATATTGTTTAAATATATATAGGAATGATAAAATGTAACAGTTGCATGTGTTGAAGAAATATTCTGAATATTGCATTCCGTGAGCAGTAATTCTATTCGACTGAATAACACCTGCAGTCTCGGCAGCACAGTGATGTATTCATTACTGCTACTGGATCAACCAAGGTTTTACTGAGGTGCTCATGCCTCTTCCCCTCTATCATCACTCCAGCAACAGCCCTACCATGCCCCGAGACACTGCCCTCTCAACCACCTCCATCAACTGGTGAGTATCTGTCTGTACGTCCATGCGTCCGTCCACGCATCTCTCTACTGTATCCATAATAGTATCCTCTGTAGCTGGGTGTCTCTCCGTCCGTCTGTCCGACTCTCTGTTTGTTTTGCAAAACAATAATCAATGGATATATTTCTCTCAAGCCCATAGTGTGAAGCCTTCAGATCTGGCTGTCCTTTCTCCCATTGGCCTGCATACCAGGTAACCAGAAAGACCACTTATTGAAGGATTCTGATTCTGACGTTGAACAGATAGTTAGAATGTAAATGTCCAAGACATGGTGAGCAACCCACAGCCCTCCTGCCCACCCTCTTCTCGTCTCTCTGCCTCCCTACAGCACGGAGCTGCCCAAAGTGATGGACCGACTCCAAGGTGATTATAATGTTTGTTGCTGCCCACAAGCCTGGACTTATCCCTTCTAGAATTGTCCTTTGAATACTAATGTCTGTGGATTGATGTTTAATGGTGTCTGTTTTATAAAATGTATTCATAGATTCTTATACAAAAGGTTTTATTTTCTGTTGCTTATATATTGAATAGCTTCTTAATTTTGTATTTTAATTTAAAAGTGTTATGCTACAGTTGTATTTGCTTTATTTAAAAAAAATATATATGCATTGGCCTACATTTGGTCTGATAGTGATCAAAAGTATTTTTGAATGAATTCACACAGAGGTGCTTGTATACTCAGATCCTCCATAATTTGACTTCGACCTATAGAATATATAGACTTGGCTATCATTTGGAGCAGTGTTGAACATAATCTACATTTTTGAATACTACTGTGTGGTATCTTTACAGCTCTCATAGCTTAAGACCATTGATAAGAGTGATTATTGTTAAAGCTAATACATCATACATGTCCGCTGCCAATTTTCTTTTGTATTAGTGGGTCATTATGTACGATAATTGTTGGGTACATTATACACACGTGTGACCTTTTCATCACACAGAGAAGTAATAATAGGTAACTAATTAGCTTAATACAGCTCCAATCTATCACTTCCAAGCTCTATTTGGATTATCCGTAGATATGAAAAGCAGACTATTAGATCGCAGTTTGGTACATTTTGTCTAAATGGAAATTTGTTTTAGCTTTTGCATTGCCATCGTGAGTTTAAACCTATTTTGATCTGGTCTTCCTCAGAGATGATGGCCCTGCTCAGCCCTAGACTTTTCACTCCCTTGGTTTCTGCAGAGATTAACCTCTACGACAGGGACTTTGTGCAACACAGGTACAGACGGCACAAGCACATGTGATCTAGTCATACAAATTTGGATGCAGAGAGACACACTTATTATTTTCTGTATATGTTTTGGGTGTTTATAGGGATCTGGTAGAGCAGGCAAAAGAACTGTCTCTCGACCTGCAGGGCCGTAAGGTAAACACACATGCACCCACACATTGGGAGCGTGTAAAACACGGGATCATTAGTAAAATACTGTTTTAGTAGCATCAGTCAAATATAAATCTATTTAAAGCAAAACCCATCAGCTAGTGGCACCTTAGGGCGAGGACGCAGAACAACAACCAACCAATAAATAACACATACCTCATATCTTAACAAACATCCAATATGTTTGTGATCAACGCACTGTGCCTAATCTTCCACCTGGGTTTACTGTTGGACCTGTATGTGTCTGTATATGTCTCTGTCCTGACAGAACATTGATGCGGAGAGGGATTGGAAGCTAGTGCTGCTGTTTGTTCAGGCGGATCAGATGTGTTCCTGCGAGGTGGAGCAGGTAGGCTGTGACTTCCCTGTGGGACGCTTATGCAGACATGACATGTGATGAGAAAGATCAGTAAGTAGTGTATGATGAAAACAGTACCATACCTGTCCCCACCTCCAGATTTTGAGTGTTCCCAGACTAAAAAACCCAGAGTCGAGCATGATCAATAAGTAAAAACAATATTGTTAATGTTCAGGTGATACATCAATAAACCTCTTTGCCTTGTATACAAACCTTTTGTTTCTTCTATTCAAACCCACCAAAGCATTGTGGAGGTCAGCTATAGATTTAGGGTGAAGGTTTGTTACTGTCTGTCATTTACAGTTAAAGAAAAGATATCACCTGCCCAGGCTTTCAGGAAACCCACCATTCTTCCTCAGTTGCTGACAGATTTTGTGCTTGTGTGTGCAGGCAAAGTCTGTCATAAACACCACTGTCCAGGAGGTTGATCGTGCTTTGAAGTTGCTGCACTCTCAGGTTGACTATATGACGATGTACATGTATATAAAGGACTTTACCATAATGCATTGTAATGATTATGATAATATGAATAATATTAATAATTATTATGAGCATGATGACAATTGTATTGCAAAATAATTGTATAACATAAAAATGAAAATTGTTATTATTTTTATACAATTGATATCAATATTTTATAATAATACATATGTTATCATATTCATAATAATCGCAATGATCATAATAATCATAATGGGGTCTGAGGACTGATTAGACTGGTTTGCTTTGTTTTTGCAGCTGAAGAGAACCATTGTCAGTGTGGCCGTGTGGGACGGAGAGTACGACAGCTTCAATAACAGGTTAACCCATGTAACAGCAATACTGTATGATCTTGATGAACCGATACTGATTTGGTTGTTCATTAGTTGGTCAGAAGGATGGATGTTTTGGGGGGGACTTCTCTCGCAAGTGTTCATTTAACTTTAAAGGAGCTTGTCAATTGATTTCACATGGTAAAATTGGCCTCAATTCGTCTACTTCTCCAATTTAATCAATCTGTCCTAAAATGTATACAACTTTTCTCCATTCATTCAACAAATACAGTAATCTCAGGAACAACTTCCAACTTGTCCTTGTTTTCCCCTCTGCACTGCATCGACAGGAAGTGTCCATGCTCCCAAACAGAACCAGAAGGGAGGTTACACCGGGCCGTGCTCACACTGTTCCTACAGGTGTGGCCTCCGTCTTATTAAAGGGGACGTATTATACCAACAGGTGTGAGTGGGATTAGCCGTTACAAGGTGAAAATCAAGTGGGCATGTCCACCTAGATGTATGACGGATAGATGAGCAACGTTCGCTACAGTCCACTGGGTAGGCCGGTAGACTGATCTATCCAGCACACATCTAGGTGGACACGCCCACTTGTGATGTCAGAAGAGGGCGATTTTCGAAACGTCTTGAAACGGCTAATCACACTCACACCTGGTGTAATATGTCACCTTTAAGTTAATACAATAATACACATACAGTGAGTATGAGGTTGTTGGTAGGCTTCAAGCTATTGTGTCTTTTGGACAGGAGTCCTTGGATAACCTCCTAGTTGAGAAGGGCTGGTATGGTGACCGAGAAGACTTCAGTGTGGTTCTCCAGGAAACCCCTCTGGTGACCCACCTTGCAACCACAACTGTGAGTTTATAGGCTATAAGTAATGCGCTTACTGCAAACCCTTTATTACGGAAGGCAAAACTACAGGCCCAGGGGGAAATGTTGGGAATTATGTTGTGTCTGTCCAAAAAAATTACAATTTTGTTTCTGTTGGCACAGTTGCAAAAACATGTTTAACGGTTTTCACGCCTGCATCAGGACGGCAGGGTTGTGTCTGAGGGACAAGCATGGCGGCTGACTGACCGGCTGATGGTACAGACGCTGACCAGCCTGGTAAGACGGCTATTAGGGGGAGCAGCTGCTGCAGCCTATTTATAATTTATTTACAATATTTTTATATTAGAACTCATAAATATAATCAATAAAGAACAACATCCCTTAAAACTATATTCATTTCTTTCCAGCTCCAGCCCCAAGCTGGCCAGCCCAGCATGGAGGACCATGAATTGATCATCACAGTTCCCTGTCCCAGTGAGGTATAGTTACCTCACTTGAATATATTTACGCATAATTCTTTGTCCTTTTGGCCTGATACTGATTCATCAGCTTTCATTACATATCTCTGCACCGTATTTCCTCTCTTCCAATGACCTTCCCCTCTCTTCTATCTTCCCTTCCCTCCCCAGGACCGCCCCTTCCTCCGGACACAGGGGAACTCCCCCTCCACTCGCCACACGGAGGCCTCCCCTCTCCTGAAACTGGTAGAGTAACCAACCTCCCCTCTCTCTCTCTCTCACTCACTCCCGCCCTCTCTCTCTCTCTGTCTGGCTCTCTCTCTCTCTCTCTCTCTCTCTCTCTCTTTCTCGCTCTGTCTCTCTCTGTCTCTGTCTCTCTCTCTCTCTCTCTCTCTCTCTCTCTCTCTCTCTCTCTCTCTCTCTCTCTCTCTATCTCTCTCTCTCTGTCTCTCTCTCTCTGTCTCTCTCTCTCTGTCTGTCTCTCTCTCTCTGTCTCTCTCTCTCTGTCTGTCTCTCTCTCTCTCTCTCTCTCTCTCTCTCTCTCTCTCTCTCTCTCTCTCTCTCTCTCTCTCTCTCTCTCTCTCTCTTCCTCTCTCTCTCTCTCTCTCTCTCTCTCTCTCTCTCTCTCTCTCTCTCTCTCTCTCTCTCTCTCTCTCTCTCTCTCTCTGACTCTCTCATTCTTACTCTCTCTCTCTCGCTCTCTCTTTCACACTCTCTCTTGAGTGAAAACAACCTTAACGTCTTCTTCCTGTGTCCAGTTCACCGGCACAGAGATGCCCTGCACTGATCTTGGCCGCTCCCCTTCCCCACCCACCTCAGGTAAGACAACAGATCATTACCTCAGCAAAAGGTTTGATCACCAATCATCATCTTATCCTGTTATCCTGATCTAAATTAAACAAATGCTAATGCTAATGCTAAGCGCTGTACAAAGTACGAATCCTCTTGTCTGTCTCGCTGGTAATAAGGACCTTTCCAGCAGATAGGGCACAGATAGACCATCTTGTTGTATCAACATTTGAATCTTTGGCACTTTAGGGTGCCCTGTTCAATTACACCGTTTTTTTATTAGGTCTTAAAGATAATTGAATGTTGTTTTAACCATCATGTGAGGTATGGCCCTTTTATGATCATGTCGTGTCTTCCCAGTCCATGCCCTGCGTCCGGCAGATATCAGAGTCGTGGCGGCAGTGGGAGACTCTTTAACAGTAAGTTTAAATTATAATTTCTTCATCATTATAAAATACTGGAAGATAGTCACGTTTGTTGGGAATAAAAGTCATGGAGTAAAGCCCTTTTTCTAAGGCCCAGTGTCGATTTATTTTTCATAGATGGATTGTAGCTGGCATCACTCTTTACATACTCTTTACATATGTGTTTTGTAAATATGGACTGATCATCAGTTATCAGTTAGTATTCAATGTAAGATGATGTTTTGCAAATGTATTTCATGTTGAGCAGAACATTTGCTTACATGTTGCAATGTACCCAGCATAGGTTGTGTGGTCAATTACAGTAAGCTACTTGAGCTGGATTGTACTCAAACCTCAGTGGGTTAACTTGAGTTGAGTCGCATCAGACAAACACTCAGCTATTTAAACACAAGATATTCTCTGTGCAGGCAGGCAATGGCATCGGATCAGCTCCGAGCGACGTACTGGACGTTCTGAGTCAATACAGAGGCTTGTCTTGGAGGTTTGTCATGGATCACAACATTTGACGGACATATCTCACGTGTTAATGCGGTAGAGTTCATCATAAAGTAGACTAGCGTTAATCTTCAATGTCCCCAAGGATCAATTTGTTCTACAATAGTAATCATAGTAATGCAATACCATACAAAACAAAACAATAAATAGATATCAACGACATCGTGACCATTAGAGATAGACCACATACAATCAAGGATATCAGGCCAGATCAGAGCACTCTCTGGGAGACAACTCCTGATTAAAGAGATAGTTTAAGAAGCCAATGGCGTGAAGAGATAAAGGAAGACCTTTGTCTGCTAGCGCCACGCCTTGGGCAGCAGATCCTGAGTCCTGATGGCAGGAGCTGAACTCCCATAGCAGTCTGATTCATTGGAATTGATTGTGTTCGTAAAAGTATTAAGTAAAAAACATCAATGGAGTATATAATGGTAGACCACATACTTGGATGATCCCTTGGACTAAGAAATACTCAATATCTGTGTCGTTTGTTTCTGCACAGCATTGGCGGAGACGAAAATCTGACCACTGTCACCACTTTGCCCAGTGAGTATTGTGACCACCTGGCTCTGGTTTGTAAGAAAACCAAAGGGAGATTCACACAAGAACCATCACTTTAATCAGGAACATAATGCAAAAGGAAGACAACCATGTTGCCCAGCATGGCTTACAGCTCAGAGCCCTGAGAGATGTTATTGAAATATCTGTCGATATAAGGAATGTGAAGGTGCATCACACCGGAAGACATAATGGCAACCTAACCCTGGCCCTGAGTCGCAGCTCATTCAGACGCCATCTGATTTTAAATCCCTGTTGGGTCTTAGTGTCATACATATAAATGTGCGCAGTTTGTTACCCACAATGAATATGCTCAGAATATGAGTTAAATCAACAGATGCCGACATTGTTGTAACATCTGAAACTTGGCTGACAAAATCAATTGCTGATAATGATATTTTTATTGATGGCTACAACATGTATCGTGCTGACAGACCAAAGAAAGGTGGAGGTGTTGCTATTTATGTAAAGTCAAAATTTAAGGTAATTGTATCTGAATCAATTAGCAAGCAACTGGAATTTCTGGAGCTGAATGTGGAATTGGTTAAGGGCCTCTGTATATCTGTTGTCGGATGTTAAAGGCCTCTGTCTGCCTTAAATGTTGCGTTGCCATCTCTTGTGCATCTTCTATCCAGATTGGACTACACTGAAATCATTTTAGCTGGTGTTCTTATTTTAGCTGACTTAAGACAGCATCAGATGATTTTAAAATATTTTGTGATTCTGTAAATTTTACTCAATTAATTAATTCCCAGCTATTTAAATTTTTGTCCCTGTGTGTTTGTCTGAAACTGTTTGTCTGTAACTGTGGTTCATTCTGCTGCTGCCTGTCTTGGCCAGGTAACATTTGAAAAATAGATTTTTAATCTCAATAGGTTTTCTCCTGGTTAAATAAAGATTAAAAAAAAAAAAAAAAAAAAAAAAAAACAACAACAGAAGAAAACAGGCAGCAACCTCTAAACATGGCGTGTTCACCATAGCGCTCGACCCGGTGTGACGTCAGCTTCAAATTCCCTATACTAATATTGGATTTTTTTAATGCAATCATTCTGTTGTTAAATTATAAATCTAACACATTATTTATTTGACATATATAGATATCTTGAGGAATTTCAACGCTGAATTAATTGGATACTCTGTTGGAATGGGCGAGCAGGACACGCCAAACGCTTTCCTCAATCAGGCTGTAGCCGGGGCAAAAAGCAAGTAAGTGTATTTGTGAAACCATGGGCAGAGATTTTTTAGCAGCTTTTATTTTGAAGTGCAAGTATAAACTGTCTGTCTCTCTGTCTGTCTGTCTGTCTGTCTGTCTGTCTGTCTGTCTGTCTGTCTGTCTGTCTGTCTGTCTGTCTGTCTGTCTGTCTGTCTGTCTGTCTGTCTGTCTGTCTGTCTGTCTGTCTGTCTGTCTGTCTGTCTGTCTGTCTGTCTGTCTGTCTGTCTGTCTGTCTGTTAAAGGGACCTTCCAAAACAGGTGCAAGCCCTGGTGAACAGAATGAAGAGTGATCCTGTAAGTATTACATACAAATGCATTTTCACATGCATGCATAATGCATACGATTATTCACTTTATTAACATAGGGCAAATAATCTTTTTGCATTATGCATGCACAATTATAAGTATATCAAGCAACAATAGCATTCTGATTGCATGCCATACCCACATCCTTAGTTAAAGTACTGACTTAATAAGTAATGTCAGGTTTATTTACCTATAGAGCCTTTTATCAAAGTGTTTCCCAGACCCACGTTAGATGAGACTCATTTAGCCTCTCAAGACATGATTTTGATCGCATGATTCAACTTTTTTTATTGCTCCATCCTAGACGTATATATACTTGATTTACCAGATCCAGAAATCCAGGTGTTTCGACAAATCACGACACAGTGTCAATGAAAATATATAATAGACTATAATATAATATATACTAAATAACAATGAGTAAAAATGAGAGAATCAGTGGTTTGAATAAAGTAGAAATATTGAGTTATAATTTCCCTATATTGCATCAAAAAACAATTATTCAATCTGACCTCTTCAGAGCATCAACTTTGAATCCGACTGGAAGGTGATTACCATGTTTATTGGGGGAAATGATGCCTGCGACAGCTGCAAAAATTCGGTGAGTGCTCATGTTTTCTTTACTTAGATATAAATTATAATTCTGAAACAAATGGATTCCGTTTTGAGCCTTGTGATTGTCTCCTTGTGCCAAAACATTTAGTCAACATGAAAAACCCTTAAATACTTTAAAGCCTACCATCTTTATCGTTCTCCCAGCTCTTCTTTTCGGTGGATAATTATCTGCGGCATGTTAGCGAGAGCCTGGACTACCTTCATAAAGAGGTAAGAACCAACAGAGATCCCCTTCCATCTGTCTAAACTATGAGCCAGCGCATCCCCAGTCAAAGACTAAAGGCCTGGTATGTTCGGGTCAGGTTCCACGGGCTCTGGTCAACCTGGTGGAGGTCCTCACCCTCCTTCCGCTGAGAACCATGCACTCAGAACCCAACTCCAGATGCCCCACATGGCTGGTCAAGTAAGCAATACATTTATATTGGGGTTATCAACAACTTAACCAGTCTCTTGACCCTACGTTGATCTCTTTCCACATTGAACTGTCTGATAAGACAATCTGATGTCCTAAAGAAATGCACGCTTTTGACCTCTCCTCTTGGCAGGATATTGTGTCCATGTGTCATCTCGCCAAAGACAGGCTCTCAAAGCCGCAAAGTGGTGGAGGAATTAATCAGAGGCTATCAGGTAGCGCAAACCACAACCACTGCTTCAGGTTAGTAAACACAGTTCAGTTGCCATTAGGGGTAACTCACCCCACTCCCACCATTTTATTTTTCAGAGTTCGCTCACTGATCTTGTGGAGTCCGGTCGCTATGACACCCATTCCAACTTCACCGTGATCATCCAGCCTTTCATTCGGGACATTGATCTCCCACTACGACCGGTGAGATCCATGTCTCCTTCCTATGTACCTGGGCAGGCCCTATAGTGCGATGAGAAGCGAGTCCCTGCTAAAAAACACATTGTTTTTGTATTCATCATGTCTATCTCTTCCAAAGGACGGGAGTCCTGACCGGTCTTACTTCAGCGCAGACTGCTTCCACCTCAGCCAGAAGGCGCAGACTTCGATGGCTCGCTCCCTGTGGAATAACATGGTAAAACTCTGCTACAATGGATTAGTTTAGTGTGTAGATGCTATTTAAGGCAATTTTTAAAACACTGCCTACATTTTAGTAAGTGGGTCCAGTTCAAATTATTATTCCAGAAGCCTCTGAGATATTAGATTATTGGTATTATGCAAGTGCAGAATGGAACAGTTGTTTGTGAGCAGGTTTTAGCAGTTTAGCAGTAGAAGGATATTTGATGATATTTTCATACTAAACTCACTTATTTTGTTCAAAAGCTGGAGCCTCTGGGATCAAAGACTTCAGTACAAGATTTTTCACCTTATCTTAAGCTGAGATGTCCATCAAAGGTTTGAACCCTGCCATTCAACATTATTTTGAACCAATAACTGGAACAGTGTTTTACTTATCCCTGTGGATATTACTGTATAATGAAAGTAACATTTGTGTTTGTCAGTAACCTAATTCATGGAATGATATAGTCCATTTAGACCAGGGGTCAGCAACCTTTTCATCATGCAGTGCCAAAGCTGAATTATGACACAGCGACCAAAAACATTTCCAGAAGACCTGGAATTGTATTATTTCCATATAGTCCACAATCATGCATCAACATTTTAAATGTTTTTTTTGTTGTTGTACTTGCTACATGGGCTTACAAATTATAATTACATCTGTCCCATCTTAAAACACCACTTTCAGAAACTCATTCAAAAACATATTTGCACTGTGAGAAATGTAAAAAACAAAAATAGATGAGAATGTTTGAACCATCCCCATCAATATCTTTAAGACATGTACAGCTTTGCAAAACCACGTGAAGGCGATGCATACAGGCCACTTGCAACAATATTTTAAATATTTTCTTCACAATTGATCCCATTTCAGAACACTGCTTTCAGTAACTCATTTAATCATATTTGCACTGGGAGGAAATGCCCTAAACAGAATAAAGTGCAAAAAAATCGGTAGTAATAATTATGCTGCCGTATTGTGCGGTGAAGTATTTTGATAATAATTGTATATAGATATATATATATATATATATTTTTTTTTAAGTGTGCCAATGATTATGCTGCCACGTGCCAGTGGTGGCAGCATAATCAGTTGTAGGGTTGCCGATAACTGATTTAGACTATAATATATATTCATTATAAATAATAATACATTTCATCCATATTGCGCTTTTCAAGGCACTCAAAGCGCTTTACATAGTGAGTGTGTAGGGATGTCATCTCATTGGATGATCTTTGTCCTCAGGGTTCACCATATTTTAGAACTTACCAGAACAGCAACTACACTTACAAGGGGCCGGCTCCAACACCAGCACCAATCACGGTAACACATCTGGAAAGGTCCATGAAGAATAGACTCTCTCTCTCTTTATTGATCCAATAAAGTCCTAGACATGTTTTATACGCATGTCTAGGATTGGATCACTGATAAATGGATTGATGAATGAGAACCTAATATGATTACATTATTATAATCTTAGTCTTATATGCTGGGCTAGTCTTCTTTTCCAAATGCCTGATGCTGTTTCTCTATGATCAGAACTGGGGAAGTAACTTCTCCTGTGTGGACGTTAGCCCATCTGCCTCTGTACCCACCTCAGGTAAGTCTGAGACAACATATCCCTTTGTCAGCACTCAGAACAGAGATAATCGTATCACAGATGTAAATGTGTTTTTTCTTTTCGCCTCCACGATAGTTCACAAGCTGCGGCCGGGGGACATCAAGGTGGTGGCGGCCCTGGGGGACTCCACCACGGTAAGGGCCCCTACTACGCAGATGTTACATGCAAAGGAAAAAGGCACAGTTTACCATCTAGAAGCAGCTTTGACTGCTGATGAAATCTTTGAACTCTGAGCTCTATCCTCAGCCCTGTAATCTTTTGTTTATCCTGCCAATGATAACTCTGTCACGTTCAATCTTTTCTCCTCATGACGCTTTGATCTTACAGTTGCTCATTATCTGCTTTGGCTCTCTGCAATGTGTACTTTACTGCTGTATGTGTCATTGATATTAAGGGATGGCTGTGTGTTCCCTTCTCAGTCCGGCACGGGAGCTAAGGCAAATAGCGTGTTGCAGCTAAAGACAGAGTTCAGGGGAGTCTCCTGGAGGTAACGTCAGCATACAGTGGTAGCAAAGTCATATTACCCGTCACAAACGTAACTATGATTTTAAGAACTCCATTGATATGCATTGTATTGCTTGCAGTATTGGAGGTGATGCCACGCTAGAGACTGTCACAACACTACCAAGTAGGTTGAGGGACCCACTGTGCAGAACAATTACCACACAGAATTAATATCCCACCTTACACGGATGGAAGTGATGATGTCTCAACATTGGTGGATTTAAACTCCTCTTGTCCAGGCCAAATCTTTTAATTGTTGTCACCAAGGTGTTGGTTTATTCTTTGGATTACCTAATGCCATAGTAATCATTCACCACTTATATCTCTCCAGACATCCTTAAGAAGTTCAACCCAGCTCTACAGGGTTTCTCCAAAGGTCGGTTTGCGAAACAGAGGGGCTTCAACATGGCTGTGGCCGGTGCCAAGACAAGGTGGGCAATGTTCACAGCAATGTTTTTATGTAATTCTGCATTTTAGCCATATATTGTTTATGTTTCACATGCTTAATGTAATGGACAACAGGATATCAGAAGTAAAATAACCATACTGAGGGATGTATCAACTATACACCTATCTTGTCCATAACATGTTAAAAAGTATATAAATATAGAAACTAGGAAAGAGTCCGGATTGAAGGGACGTGGTCTGAAGTTTGTACTTCCAAAACACCATAGCTTCACTCAGTTGCGCCGTTGCATTAATGTGAGTGTGCAAGAATTTGTCACTGCGTCTGCCACATGAGTGGACGATTATTAAACTTCTTGGCTGATTAGCCAGGAAGGGAAGAGACTCCACACATTAAATCCGTTAACGGAGTAGAAGGAAATCAATAGACTTGAGTTACGTGGGATTGTGTAGGATGTGATGGAATGAACATCATGAACACCATCATGAACACCTTGAGATCCCTTAATCCCTTAACATAGTGACAAGTAAATTAGGGATTTTTGTTGTCCATCATTTTTATTTCTAAACATGAATTGCTGCTGCACTGTAATACCCCAATTGTTGCTTTGTGGTATTTTCAGTGACCTCCCATCTCAGATCCAGGCTCTATTTAAGGCTATGAAGGAAGATCAGGTGAGAGTACCTGATGCTCAGACTAGTAATCCCTTGGGTTCCTGGGGATGACTGTAGTATAAGGGTGGATATTTTTTAAGGGTCTATGAGGGACTAAGTAGTTGACGGCTTCAAGTCAAATGTAATGTTGTCGAACAGAGCCAACAGAGAGATATCATTTGGATTTGAGTACCCTGAATGGGGTCATCCCTATGTTCCCCAGGTCCTATGTTCCCCGGATGCAAAGGGTTAGGGTCAGGTTTATGGTTAGGGTTAGGGTTAGGGCGGGGGTTAAACCTAAACCTAACCCTAATCATAACCAATAGGAGGAGAGCCATTCTAACCAATCACAGGCGAATCAGAGGCGAAAAAGGCGGGACTTGCCCCTACCATCCTACGAAAAAATGATTTGCTCGCCAGATCCTTTGTTCTCTGGTCACATACAAAGTGGGGTACATAGGACCCGGGGTACATAGGACCCGGGGAACATAGGTACGCTCCCCCCTGAATGTCTTCCATTGACTCTCACATTGGATTTCAGAAAAAAAATCAACATCATGATTAGTGATGCTAACATCTGGAATTTTTGGAAACAGAATATATACACGTGTTTCCCAATGATTCATTCCCAATTGCAGTTACTTTATCAGATCAGGCCTTGCCGATGGTCTATTGTGCAGTAATTAAACCCTCAAGCTTCTGGCTCACCCTTTTACTTCCTCACGCAGAAGGTGGATTTTGACAACGACTGGAAGCTTGTGACAATATTCGTTGGCACGAATGATCTTTGCAACTACTGCATGGACCAAGTAAGTTTTTCCCTCATAATGTATGTGTGAAGATCTGTGAATCAGTGTGATATGGACTCTGAATTGATTGTTGTTATCATGTGCCTGCCTTTGACAGTATAACCTGTCAGCAAAGAACTACAGTCACAACCTCAAGATCAGCCTGGACATGCTTTACAATCAGGTAATGTTAGATGGTAGACTGTTGATGCACACATGTGTGGACATGCAGGCCACCACTTTTGCATATAGTGTGCTCAAGATTTATACAGTTTCTAAGTTTCTCTTCCCTTTGTTTGTAGATGCCAAGGGTAATGGTGAATGTGGTTGAGATTGTGCAGATTGATCCACTGAGAAAAGTGAAGAAGAATGACCTTGTCTGTTCACTATTGCAAAGGTCTGCAGTCTGGCCTTTGATTGGATTGTGCTTAAAATTATACCTTAGTTAGTATTGTATGTGCGTGTCAACATCATTTGCAGTGTTACTATTCACTAATATGGGGGATTGGAATGGGACAAAATTATGCCACACCCTTTCTGTTAATGTAAGGGATCTCTGTTCTCATGCAGCTCCAACTGTCCCTGCCTAATGATCACCGAGGACAACTCTCCAGAGCTGCAGACGATCAAACGAGTCAACAAGGAGTATCAGGTACCAACGGTTTGAGGATTGAGCCCCAAATCTCTCTGTTTGACTATTCTCTAATGACCCCTTGTCCTGAATCTTCCCAGGCTGAATCTCGCAAACTTATCTCGGGAGATCTATACGACAGACGGGAAGACTTCACCGTTGTCCTTCAACCCTATTTGCGCAACTCATTTATCCCTTTTATCGGGGTAAGGCATAAAACCAATGCAATTAATTACAATGATTCAGACATATGTGTTTAGGTATGTGTATGTACAGACACAACAGTTGAAAGTTGCTGAATGAGATTCAAATGCTTTTTTGTTCCCAGGTAGGCCAGGCCGACCTGAGTTTCTTTTCAGTGGACTGCTTTCACATCAGTGAGAGAGCGCACGCAGAGATGGCCATTGCCTTGTGGAATAACATGGTGAGGGATGTTTGTGGCAGACCTGTTTGAGACGCCATAGAAAACAAGGCACCTCAATGCGTTTTCATGCTTTCTTGAAGCCCGATGATTTGTGTGGTGAGCATGTGAACTGTTCTGTGTTAACAGTTGGAGCCTGTGGGCCAAAAGCAGGAATACAACAACTTCACATATGACCCCACCAAAGTGCACTGTCCTTCCAAGGTAAGCATGGACTCCCCCTAGGATGGATAGCTAATCCAAGTTTTCATTTCCATGCCCATAAAAAGGGTTGATTGTTCTTTTTTTGTGTTTTTTTTCTTTACTTCAGGATCATCCCTTTCTGTTTACTAAGTTGAACAGCCTTCCGAGTTCACCGTTGCCCCCTACAACCGGTGTTCCAGTCAATACCCAAACAACCATCACTCCTGATCCCGCGGACCCTTTGACCCAGTGTGCCCCCCCCCTCCCAGTGTGGGTGCCAGTGGTCGTGGCATTTGCAAGCTTGCTGATTGGTGTCGTTATCAGCCGACTATTTTTCTCCTTCCGACAGAGTTCGAAAAAGAATAACAATAATGTAGAAATGGAAAGAACTGGTCTTTAATGACATGCTACAGAAGGACAGATAGATGTATACGCAGATTTGGATACACAATAAGTATTGCAGTGCGTGTGGAGTATTGTGTCGCATGGCGCAAAGTATATAAATTGTATGGTAATTATACTGTAAATACTGCAGAGAATAAACATTTTTGTTGCCATAATTATTCATATTTTTAATAAAAAACTTTTACTGCTACATTTGTGTGATTTGTGTATTGTATGAACCTATATTTGAAGAGGAAGAAAATATGTAAAATATATATATTGTATATATATTAGATGTATGATATATATTAGCAACATTTGTTCCATTCCACTGGGTAGGCTGGTAGACCTATCTATCCAGCAAGTAACGAATTGTAATGGATAATCACACTCACACCTAGTTGCATAACATCCCCTTTAAGTTCCAACGAAGACACAATTCTTTGATCATACATCTAAAGAGATGGTTTGTACTTTATGAAAAGTTCCAATGAAATTGCACAGCAGAACTAGTGCTATTCAAGAGCATGCAAAGAACAGCACTATTCTGGATGACGGGTCGCCAGAAAAATAAAGAAAATCATAGTTTGAGTTTGAGTATATTATCCAATTAGCATTAGTTATTATCAGTAGGTACAGCTTTCTGACACAGGAGGGGGAGGAGCTTGAAGATTTTACATTTTACAATTTATTAAAAGTGTGTGAATCAGTTCAAATGATTGAACACTTGTACGTGACAATTTCAAAGGACATGCCACATTTGTTAGAGTGCCACCAAATTAACAGGTTGCTAGCCCCGTTGCCATCAGTTGAAAATGTTAGTCTTGAGCCCTGTATGGCCATAATCTGATAGCCACACAGTCTTGACAGAGGCAGCATCATAACATCATAAAATCCATTATCATATGTGTTACACACAAGTGTTAACTCAACCCTTCACATGCACTAAGACCAACCATCTCCTTATCTGTATCTCCTTATCTCTCTCTCTCTCTCTCTCTCTCTCTCTCTCTCTCTCTCTCGCTCTCTCTCTCTCTCTCTCTCTCTCTCTCTCTCTCTCTCTCTTCTCTCTTCTCTTCTCTTCTCTTCTCTTCTCTTCTCTTCTCTTCTCTTCTCTTCTCTTCTCTCTCTCTCTTCTCTCTGTCTGTCTGTCTCCTTCTCTCAGTGATAGTGCCTTTTGATCATTTATATTTTTCCCCATCGTTTTTTCTTTGACAGCCTTAGAATAAATAGATACAATTGAAAGTGTGTAGACTAATTTAGTGTTGTTTTGCATGGCAAGTATGTAAATGATTGATGAATTGGGAATGTTTTTTTCCCCAAGATGTGTTAATTGGACATTATAATTAATTATGCAACTTAGGTCATTCATTACAATAAAGGTTTTATGAAGGATATTGAGTTTTATATGATTTATTATTGGTATAATGTATTCATTGATTAGACCTATTGAGAGCACTCCCAATTTAAAGCAATGCCTTAAGGGTGACTAAAAGTTGTATATTGCTGTATGATTAACTTTTCTTTGTATTTTTGTAAATAATATAAAGGTTGAAGGATGATTGATTTTAAAAGGTTATTTTTCGCGATGTGACTATTGGTAGGTGTAGAACAGGGTTTCCTAGAAGGTCGTGGCCACCGGCTGAACACACAGTGGGCAGCAGGTAGCAGAGACATGGCGGAGACTGAGCTGAACGTTGACAGCATCATCTCTCGATTGCTGGAAGGTAGTGTAGCCTTACAGACCCGTTGATTTAGCTTACATTTAAAGAGCGATTTGATATTCTTGTTATTGTTTTCATGGGCAGCAAAATTGTATTTTAAAACCCCTTAACAATGTGTTATTCCGTTGACAACCGTTAGCATGCTGCTAACAGCTGCATCTGCTAACGTGAAGCTAGTTTCCCCCACACAAATCTCGTTTAAATTAGAGAATTGGGGAAAAGATCAAGTCCGAATAACTCTAAATGTAATTATCAATTTATAATACAACGCTGAATGTTGTTTTCAGATGATAGCCAGGCAAGTGAGCTTTGTGTATGGTTGGCTTTATTACGTTGTCAGGCCTTGTTGTTAGCAGGACTGCTAGCAACTGCCCACGGGACACACCCCCTTTCAGAAGGACAACATCGAGGGCTGCTCTGGACAGACACTTAATAGTTATTTTGCTGGGATACAGAGTACTTCTAATAAACCAACTTCATAAACATGATCATGAACCACGAGCATGACTCGTCTTTACTTCTTTCAAGCTGGGTTAATTTTACTAGCGGAAAATTGCTGCCTTCTCACTAGGTCAATTCCATGCAAGGCTTAGTGGAGGTTGGAAGGATAAACCGTTATCATTCTGTTTTGGTTTTCTTAAAACTACAGGCAATATGGTGCAGACAGACCTTGAATTATTAGGCATGCACACTGCACAGTGATACTGTGGATACCTATTATTATTATTATTATTATTATTATTGTTATTATAACAGTAGTGGTCATCCATAATTACTCCCTGGCATTGCTGTGTGCTTGAACATTGACTGCATAGCCCTTTGGTCTTGTAGTGCGAGGATGTCGTCCTGGGAAGATAGTGCAGATGACGGAGGCAGAGGTGCGTGGGCTCTGCATCAAGTCGAGGGAGATCTTCCTCAGCCAGCCTATACTGTTAGAGCTGGAGGCGCCACTCAAAATCTGTGGTAGGTAGTCTAGTCTACTATAACCAACTGTAAACACTCATCATACACTCAACACCAATGCAAAAGTTCCATTATTTGTGTGTGTGTGTGTGTGTGTGTGTGTGTGTGTGTGTGTGTGTGTGTGTGTGTGTGTGTGTGTGTGTGTGTGTGTGTGTGTGTGTGTGTGTGTGTGTGTGTACATTCCCAAGCTAAATGTGAATGGATGCCTGTGAAAACCATTTGCATTTTTGGATGCTTAAACAGATCCACAAAAGGTTAAACCAATGCATTTCTTTCCTTAAAGCCGAAACTCATATCTTTAACTATTTCAAACTCCTTCCCTTGCCAGCTAAAAGTAGTCCATAAAATCTATCATGTCAGTAAATGATCCTTATTAATTAATAATCTTGCGTTTTGGAAATTGTTTCTGTGCAGAAGTCAGGGATGATCTTTCATTTTCCTCTCCTCTCTCATTTCATCTGCACCTAAATCACGATTAAAAAAAAAAAAATGTGAGTGGAATATTAAAGCAGGGGTGTTCTGCCGCTTTTTGTACCAGGCGACATCCATGGCCAGTACACAGACCTGCTGCGGCTGTTTGAGTACGGGGGCTTCCCGCCCGAGGCTAACTACCTGTTCCTGGGGGACTATGTGGACCGGGGGAAGCAGTCCCTGGAGACCATCTGCCTGCTGCTGGCCTACAAGGTCAAGTACCCCGAGAACTTCTTCCTGCTGCGCGGCAACCACGAATGTGCCTCAATCAACCGCATCTACGGCTTCTACGATGAGTGTGAGATTCGGGCTGGGGGGCTTAATGTAACAGTTGTTCAAGTCCACATTAGGAGTAGACTTGGTTCTGAAAAATCGACAACTTTTTTTCTATCTGTAGGCCGATATTATTTCCCAATTCAAAGTCTTGCAAGCTTATTTTGTCAGTTGCATCATCTCTTCTACAGGCACAGCATCTATTCAAATTCTGCCCGTGTTTTTCATTTTCAGGCAAGCGCCGGTTCAACATTAAGCTCTGGAAGACCTTTACAGACTGTTTCAACTGCTTGCCCATTGCAGCCATTATAGATGAAAAGATCTTCTGTTGTCATGGAGGTAAGGGAATACTGTTGTATACTTTGAATTCATTCATTCAAATACATTCCAAGTTTTGCAGTGTTTGTCATGGTTAGTTATATTTCTGTGAACTGAAAGTGAATTAAACTAATGTAAAAATAATTAGATGTGTATTATGTATAGTGTGAAATGCATTGTTGCTGTTTGTAGCCATCAGCATGTACTACGATATATCAGGGTCATTTAACCTTGAAAAATGAATAACTATATAAATTAATCCTACACATTGTCACTTCAGTTTGGCACCTCTGCCGTGGGTAATGATTTACATGACTGACACTGTTCTCCCAAACCACCAGGGCTGTCGCCTGATCTGCAGTCCATGGAGCAAATTAGACGCATCATGAGACCCACGGATGTCCCTGATACAGGTCTGTTATTCATTTTGGAAAACTCTGAGGGACTCTGGGGTACATTCTTCTGACCTCAGGAAAATCTGTCCTGAGCTCCTTCTACTTTTATAAAGGGCAGCCAATAACAATTTCAGTTAAGTAAATGACGTGGCAAATTTGAATGTGAAGAAAGACTTAATACAATTCCATAAATTAAGTGTTATCATATCTAGGATTGGAACTGCATGTGTGGTTGTTGTTGGTATGAGACTTGGTTTATAGTCCCCTTATCCTCCCCTGAAGGCCTGCTGTGTGACCTGCTGTGGTCGGACCCGGACAAGGACGTGCAGGGCTGGGGGGAGAACGACCGCGGCGTCTCCTTCACCTTTGGCGCCGACGTGGTCAGCAAGTTCCTCAACCGCCACGACCTGGACCTCATCTGTCGAGCCCACCAGGTGAAACTGAGGGGCTGTGCTGCCATTAGAGCTTGCATGTGTTGATTGAGAATATGATTAAGAGCAGGGGGGGGGGGGGGGGGGGGGGGTGTACAAAGGATACATTGTGCTAAAGAATTTAACAGTTTAGTCTCATTGACTTGAATAGAAAACTCCCTGAATCAATGTGATCCATGGTAAACAAACTGATATAAAGGATAGTAACTGTGATTACCATAGATAGTATCATTATATTATAATATCAGGATAGTAATATTGGACAGACCACAATGATTTGACCACATGAAACGTAAATGAATAAGACGATATACTCAAATTGTCAATGTGAAGTGTGTGTGTGTGTGTGTGTGTGTGTGTGTGTGTGTGTGTGTGTGTGTGTGTGTGTGTGTGTGTGTGTGTGTGTGTGTGTGTGTGTGTGTGTGTGTGTGTGTATTGCATCTCTTCAGATCTATCCCTAGGGCCCTGTGGTTCTTATGGTTGACCCCCTGTGTTTCGGGCCCTTAGGTCGTAGAAGATGGCTACGAGTTCTTTGCCAAGCGGCAGCTGGTGACGCTGTTCTCTGCTCCCAACTACTGCGGGGAGTTTGACAATGCCGGGGGCATGATGAGCGTGGACGAGTCTCTAATGTGCTCGTTCCAGGTAAGAATCCGGCTCCAAAGGAAGGCCTCAACAGGCCCCACCGTCTTACCTTCACCCTGCACTATGGTCTCCCATAAGCAGAGCTCCCTGGGTGGATGGGCTCCTGGGGGGGAACCATTTGGTCTGGAGAAACGTTCTAGTTTAGTCATTTTTAATGGAGTGAGCGTTGAAAAGTTATACTGTGCAGTTTTAAGCCCTCGGAGAAAAACAAAATGGGACCAACTCAGCGTTTAGAGACACATAGCCAAAGTGGCTGATGTCAAATAGAACTGTCAAATATGTTGTAAATATTGACTCTAAATGAGTGTCCGTAGGAACCGATATTGACCTTAATTCACTTGAAAACCTGCGTTTCAGATCCTGAAGCCCTCGGAGAAGAAAGCCAAGTACCAGTATGGCGGGGTGACCTCGGGGCGTCCCGTCACCCCCCCTCGAACCGCTCAAGCCCCCAAGAAAAGGTGAGCAGCTGGCCCCAACCCGTCCCCCATGCCCCCCATCCCCGACCCTGTTCCAGACACCTCCGCCTCTGCTCTCAGCCAGCATTGTTCAGGTGTAAACTGATCATACCGTGTGGAAATGATTTGCTTGTTTGTTGGGTGTTTTCCGTTAATTTACTCGTGTAAAGTATTTTTTATGCAATAAAACGTGTTGCTTAGCCCTTAAACCATTAGTCCTTTGAGCAATATGAGATTCACCCCGTGTGGAACGGCCAAACATGTGGAACAGATGGCCCCGGGCCTCATGTGTTCATGGCATTGTAACTTTGAGGACGGTTGTGTGGTTGCTGAGTGTGCGCTTGTGATTGAGAAGGTGTGGCGGTTGTGCGCCAGTGAATTCAAACTTGTGTTCCTCCAGACCAATGGGTCTCTCCCGAATGTGAACTCTTATTCTGATCCATGTACTTTAATGGGGTTGCCAACATTGTCCATACATATGGTGTACAGTAAATTACACCTGTTGATTGATAATAAATGTAACCATAAATGACGTTGGTTAGGCCATCTGCTTAATGTAATAGATGAGCATTAATCAACTGGTTTTAAGAATTAACTCCAATTTCTTTGTTCCTCAAGTTGGAATACATTCCTGATTACAAAAATAGTAAAAACAAAGCAATTTGAAGCATTGATGCAAAGGGAGGAAACCAATTTGATCAAATCCATATTGGAAAATGTATGTCACTTATAGAGCAGTAATGGGGCACCATCAGTTCATTACGATTAATCTATACAGCATGGTACTTGTGCAGTACTTGGAAGTCCTTACGTTCTTGATACACCAGCTCAGTTTTTGTACTTGCCCATATATTTATTGCTACCATTTTTGAAAGGTGATCTCAGCTCACCATTATCACATTTGAAGAACCGCATACAGTTATGTACAGTATTAGGCGTTGGACAGTCTTCTTCCATTGCCCTTCAATGCCACTGGTCACCGCAGGACAATATACGCAAGCACGCAGAAAGTAAAGTGAACGCAATTTGTTGTTTGCATCACAGTTCTTTACTCCCATCTAGTGGTTATTTAGTAGATAATTTTCATCACACAGAGGTAACCTTCACCTTTTTTGAGTCTTATTTATTTTAATCTTGAATTTGCCGTGTGAATCTATTTGGTCTTCAAGTTGGGAACAGTTGTGTGAACAATTTTAAGATTTGTACAGGTTTGTTTCAAACTTGGTAAATTAGATTGTGTGGGTAATATTTTCGATTCGATTGAACAATTGAATGGAATGGTAATTCAGCTTGGAATCAAATGAATGAAAATTCCAAGATATTAAATTCTGAAAGTTCGGTTAAAATTAACATTAAAGAAGCATAAGGTGATCAAAGTTGCATCCAGTATGCACTAGTGCTGATTTCATTGTACAAAACATCTGAAAATGCAGTACTCCTTTATTACATTGCAAACCGTCTGTACAGTTCATGACAACACCTATTGATTCTGGTGTCAAAAGCAGTGTGACTTGGCATTATAAAAGATACACTTTATATTTTCATGTCTGCATGAGGTTATACATGCCCTCGTATCAATATTGTCATTCACATATTAAAGACATCAACCAATCAGCTGTCAGACCCATTTCTTCTTCATCGAACCAACCTTCTCGCTATCATCGAGACCGCCAGAGGAGTCAATTTAAATTGCACCGATTTTTCTCCTGAGGCTCCAGGTGTCAGTCCTGCTTCAGGGCTGAGCGCACTGACTGGGGCACTCTGTTGACATAGTACTGGTGGTTGTGGAGCGTGGCCAACACGCCCGCTGAGTTCATGTGCTTCACATTAGCATCATAGCGGTAGTCATTGCCATGCATGTCTGTCAGCTTACCTACAGGGGCACAGAAAGGTGAATGAGAAAGGAAAGTCAACCATATACATATATGTTCCGTTTTTACATAAAACTCTTTAACAAGCTAAGGTGAGTAAAACTGGGGTACGAAACTGCAGATATTAACATTTCTTCCATTAACTTCTGGATACCTGTGTCATGTGACACTTTATTTATGACAGATTTATTTTGATCTTATAATATGTATATAAATAACAGCATTGACATTAGTAAAAACATCCCTATAAGGAAAACATTTATACTTTTAATATAACAAAGTTAAGCGTGATTACCGAAGATACAGGTATCAGAGGCTAAACGTTTTGCTCTGTTTAGCAATTTAACAGAACAAATTCTGTTTTACCTCCCACAGCATGCAGGATGGCCTCAGTGGCACAAGTATCCCACTTCTTACATCCTGGACTCGCAAAGACATAGGCAGAGGCCTTCCCCTCAATTAGCTGGATTATCTGCAAAGTATTGATGAGGGCAATGTAATTCTCTTATTTAGATATACACAATCTAATCACATGTTACAGGAACAGCCCGACAGTAGGTCTGATGGTAAGTCAATATGGGCGTTGACGTATTTGCATTGGCAATCACAGCCTTATAACAAATTGGTCCGGCTCACCTTGTTTCCAGCTCCGCCCACTCTGATGACCTCATGGGGCTCCATGGCATCCACGCAGTCGGTCACTACCTTGTTGCTATGGGAACGAGTGGTGGTGACGATGCGTCTGTCACCCGGGACTTCCTTCACCTCAATTCCAAACGTGCCCAGTCCCAGCACGCCCCACATGGTTCTGCCCAGGTCAGCGCCTCCTCCCACCTGAACGATGAAAACGTGTTGTGACCCCTGATCGTAGGGGGGGGACGTCTTTGACAAACGGCAAGAAGTTCTTATTATCTTCGTGATTATGGGGGTACCTGGTAGTTGTAGAAAGGCTGGTTGATGACCCCGGCGATGGCCTTGCCTCCGTACGAGATACCGATCAGTACCGTCACGTTGTCCAGTAGCCCTGGAGGAGCGTATTACCAGGAGGTCAGATAACTGGGGTCCCACAGTGCAGACTAGTTCTTAATCCAATAAGATCATGCAAACAGTGGATCCAGCTCAACGTGCGCTCTAGGGGACTGATCGATCCAACACCTCCCTCACACTGAAACATCAAAAGGGTAAGGCTCCGCAGTCAGACGTGGTAGAGGGCCGAAGCGAAATACACAGCCCAGTGTGTGCAGTGTTATGATAGAGCAATCCGGTGACATACTGTATCAGCATGCCGCCATGCAAATCTATGGCATCCATGTCAGGGGCAACATTGATGCAAGCAAGTTTAAAACATAGGGTATCGTATAAAGATATAAACCAGAGAGAATGCAGGAAGACCTTACCCTCTGTATACTCCTTGGTACCATCAAGTGGATCGACCCATACTACCAGCTGAAAGCAAGACAATGGTTTAGGAGCAGCATAAGCAAACTGTTACAGTTAACTAGCCTCAAGTATCAGACCAAGGATGCTGCAGCCTCCTAACGACTACAAAGAGTATAGTATGTATTTGAATTCCCACATTGGACTTTGAAACCTTTTTTAGCATTGCGTGTTGAGTTGTGGCTCATCAAGGCTATGTGCCCATTACTTGAATCACCACGCATTCTTACATTACAAGGCGTGTCTGCTCCTCTTACCTCCTCCTCCTTCAGGTCTTTATACTCTGAGGGACAGCACTTCTGGAGGATAACGTCCTCCTGGCCCTCCTCCATGAGGTCTGCCCTTGGCTCCTCTTCAGGAAGGTCCTGCAGAAAGACATGTTTATGGTTGACTCCTGTGGCCATAGAGAGCATGAATTTACTTTATGACAATGTTATGACATTATAGTGAGGGTGGAGTAACAAGTCCTAAGCAGCACCAGAGAGGGACACACGTGACAATAGCTCACCTCCTCTCCAATGATGGTAATTTTAGGGAAGTGTTTGGACAGAGAGGCACATATGCTCTGCTGAGCCAGTCTGTCTGCCAGAGTCTGAAGGTCATTGGCTCCGGTCTGTCAATCACAAGCAGAATTACTTAAGTAACATTTTTATACTGTTAGAAAAACACTCATCATTCTACTGCATCACCTGTCCCCATATACTTAGTTGCTATACTTGCTATTCTTGTGTGTGTGTGTGTGTGTGTGTGTGTGTGTGTGTGTGTGTGTGTGTGTGTGTGTGTGTGTGTGTGTGTGTGTGTGTGTGTGTGTGTGTAAACTGTAGCAAAACATTTTATTTTAGTTGCTATAGCTATGGATTTCAAGATAGAAATTTGATTAGGAAATGGTTCAACTCGAAATGCCATGTTAGAAGAGGTGACTTCAAATCGAATAAATTCAGATGACTATGTTTTCAAAGCATAATATTCGAATTGTATGAATTCAATGGTGACTACATTTAGATTAAAAAAAACATTCAAAACAATAAGGTGCGTTGCTTCCATACAAATAACTTCCCATTGGTTGCAAACAAAAAATTATATTTTTTGCATCCCATGTTCAGTAATTTTCCTAAACCATTTTTCAATGATTCCAAAACAATGGTTGCATTGTGATTCATATATGTTATCAATCACAACCTACTCATGTTGAAGGTAAACAAACAGGTCAATCAAATGGACACTGACCTTTTCCACAATGCCCAGCTCCCCGCTCTGGAGCACGTTCCTCACGATGGACCCGGCTCTCTCGGCCACGGCGTAGGCTGAGGCCACCAGGCGCATCACAACCGCAGGGTTTCTATTCATCGCTAAATTAATGGAGAATAGTTATATGTCATGTTTCCCCATGGTTCTGCCGAGGTCGGCACCTCCTCCCACCTTACGGACTAAGATCGTGTTGTGACGACAGATCGTAGGAGGGGGACGTCTTGGATATTCGAAAACAATCTCATATCGGAGAAAATAATCATATTTTCCAAAGATAACTGTTCATGCCTAAAGAATATTTTAACAGCTTATAGTAGCAGGATGCAGTTGATTATAAACAAGGAACTTACAATAGAGACAAATAGATACATATGAGAGCGAATTACTGGACTTACTGCTGGGGCAAAAGTCAAAAAGATGTTGCGATATATCTTCCGTCCCTGATGTGTACGGCAGAAGCAGCTACCTGTTTCGCCAGAGCTCAATAGTGGCGAAGTCACGCCTTTTCCGGTAGAGCCCATGGGGAAAATATGAATGGGTTTCAATGGAGAGAAAGTAATTATCTTCTGGTCCCTGTCTTTATATGCCCCGGATTACACATATGTTGTTTGTGGATTTAAATGATAATTTTTCATGCCAAGAGTTTGACCGTTTATTGTGCAATTGTTCAGTTAAAGGCGGTAGAGAAAACACAATGAGAAAGACTAGACGTCTCGTATGTGACGTCACGCTCCCTGCGACCGGCGTGGACAAGACCGACAATCTCCCCATCGGCATAACTGAAACTCTCCACATGCCCCGACTTATAATGGTTTTCACCGCTTTCGATGCTTTTATCCTCCCCTTGGAAAAAAGCGGTGAAGTGGAGCAGAGAGATCACCATGTCTGTACCGGAGTGAGTGCACACACACATGCCCAGGGCCGTTGCTACAATTCCTGGGCCCCTAGACAAGATTTACTGATGAGCCCCCCTGCGCTGAATTGTTGACGGGGGGGGGGGGGGGGGGGTGGAAGGAGCAATTGTTGACCGGGGAGAACAATAATTGTTGACGGGGGACGGGGGACGGGGACGGGGGGGGACGGGGGGGGGGTACTATGGGCTGGTGATAAAGTAATATTTTAAAATAAAAATTTATTTTTGTTTTTTTTTGTGGGCCCCCCCTGAGCTGTGGGCCCCCTGAATCGTCATCACCTTTCACCCCTTATCGACGGCCCTGCACATGCCCGTAACCTGTGCTCTCTCTCTACAGGGCTGACCCGAGGCTGCCGTGTGACGCCGCAGACGCAGCCGTGTGACGCCGCAGACACAACTTCCGGGTTGCCGGTTTGGTTTGTTTGGTTAGGTTAGCAGGACGCTTAGCGTCGACCTGCTATCTCGGTTTGTATCTATTTTCGGTATTTATAGCTGTGACCTGTTCTGCATACTCTGTATTGTATTCGCTGTTTCCTCGCTGGAGCTCCGTCTGCATCAAACCACGTTAAGCATGGATTCCGGTTGTTCTTGTTCTTGCTCTGACTTTCTCATGGATAAGATAGCTCTGCTAGAGAGACGTATCTGTCAGTTAGAGGAGGAAAGGGTAGCGAGCATAAAGAAAACAGATACTCCAGAAAGTATAGAGGAGAGACCCGCCAGGCGGACTCGTGGAGCTAACGCTATCGTTAGCAGTGACTCCGTCAAGGCAATCCTGTCGGCAGCACCACTTGCGAGGCAGGTTGCGGTCAGTACCCTGCCTCGCAAGTCTTTTTCGGGGGTAAAAACGCTAGTCATAGGTGACTCTGTTACACGTAAAGTTAGGCTACACTCGCCAGCGAAAGTTATTTGCCTACCTGGGGCCAGGGCTCCCGACATTGAAGCTAAATTTAGGGTGCTGACATGCGGTCAGACCTCATACGGAGTTAGATTAGATGCACCAAACACCGACACACTAGTTTCGACAACATTGTAGTCCATGTCGGCACCAACGATGCTAGGACAAGACAAACTGAGGTCACAAAAAGCAACATAGCTAGGCTTTGTGACTTCGCCAGTAAGATGTGTCGGCATCGATTAATTCTCTCTGGCCCTCTGCCCGATAAGGGTAATGATGAGCGTTATAGTAGATTATTGTCTCTAAATCGCTGGCTGGCACGATATAGTTCAGAGCAGGGCTTTGGTTTCATAGATAACTGGCCCTCCCTGTGGGGTCGCCCTGGTGTGCTCATGAGAGACGGCCTACACCCTACTGGGTTAGGCGCCGCAATTATGTAAAAAAACATAGATAGATGTCTTAGTCAGGCGTGACTCATCCACTCACAGCACGCTGGGCTGCAGGAGTTTAGCAAACCTGCTAGCAACATGATAGTCTACGTTGCAGAGTCTAGAACAGAGTCTAGAACAGCAGATGGGTTAGCTGAACCAGGATCTATTGCACCAATTGTTTCAGAGCTGAGTGTTAACCGGACTCCCTCTGCAATTAACGCTGTACCTATATGTACGGTGGTGCAAAATCGCATGTCAAATCGCATGGTAAATCGCATGACAGAGCAGAGTGTTAACCGCACTCCCTCTGAAATTAAGGCTGTACCTATATGTACGGTCGTGCAAAATCGCATGTTAAATCGCATGACAGAGCTGAGTGTTAACCGCACTCCCTCTGAAATTAACGCTGTACCTAGTACAGGTGTGCAAAATCGCATGGCAAATCGCATGATAAACCGCACGTCAAATCAAATACTAACAACTAACCGGACTCCCCCTGAAATTAACACTGTACCTATCCTATGTACGGTGGTGCGGCCTCGCACTGTCTCGAGGTGTAAAACCCGCAGGCGAGGGCCGCGACCAGTATGTAGAATTCTCGCGATCCCATTGATCGCCTCAGAGCTGAGTGTTAACCAGACTCCCTCTGAAAATAACGCTGTACCTATATGTACGGTGGTGCGGCCTCGCGCTGTCTCGAGGTGTAAAACCCGCAGGCGAGGGCCGCAATCAGTATGTCGAAACCGCGGCATCCCCTTGACCGCTTCAGAGCTGAGTGTTAACCGGACTCCCTCTGAAAATAATAAAAAGGAAGCACTCAGAATAGGGTTCATGAACATAAGGTCGCTTTCATCGAAGGCGCTCTTGGTCCATGATCTAATTATTGATAAAAAGATCGACATACTGGGGCTTTGTGAAACCTGGTTAAAACCAGATGAGTTTCTAGCCCTAAACGAAGCTACTCCACCCCATTACGTTAGCACCCAAGAATCTAGAGAAGTTAAGAAAGGTGGTGGAGTAGCCCTGTTATCTAATTCTAAGCTTAATTTAAAGCCAAAGAATAGATATATTTTCAGATCCTTTGAGGTGCTAGCGCTCTGCACCTCAGCTCCCCGAGAAGCGAAACGAGTTCCAGACTCTTTCGTTTTAGCTGTAGTATACCGTCCCCCAGGACCGTATTCAGTTTTTGTTGATGAGTTTTCTGACTTTGCAGCTGATCTGGCTACATACTCAGACAATATTTTGCTTATTGGGGATTTCAACATTCATGTGAATAACCCGTCTGATGCCCTCGCAAGGGCTTTTCTGTCCATTACAGATACGCTTGGCTTCAAACAGCTCGTCCAGCACCCAACCCACATCGGTGGAAACACGCTGGATCTCGTTCTGACCCGCGGTGTAGACATTTCACAGCTAGTGGTCTCTTCCTACACCTCAGCTTTATCAGACCACTTTTTGCTCACTTTCCAGGTGGTGGTATCCTGCCCCTGCGACGATCAGCAAGCTACTTTCAGCTGTCGCCGCATCACACCTGCAACCATTACAGCTATGGCAGATAAGTTATCTGGTTCACTTGCACCTCTCCGTAACTATAGTGGTTCTGTGGAGTGCCTTACTGATGACCTCAACATTGCCTTGTCTGTTGCCATTGATTCAGTTGCTCCGAACGTAACTAAAAAACGAACATTGAAAAAACCAGCCCCCTGGTTTAATGCAGAAACGCGCATTTTGAAGCGAAATTGCGGGATCCTTGAATGCAAATGGCGCTCGACTAAACTTGAGGTCTTTCATCTTGCATGGCATAACAGTCTGCTCACCTATAAGGGTGCGCTGACTATTGCCAGGAATGCCTACTTTTCCAGTATCATCAATTTGAATAGAAACAATCCTAAGTTTCTTTTTGACACGGTGAGGAGTCTCACTCAGAAACAAACTCAGACCGTAGGCTCATCGATCGTGGCAGGTGAATTCATGGATTTCTTTGAGAATAAGATTCAATCAATTAGAGAGGAAATTGATGCTTGCCGTGCGGCTAATCCTACACATCCTGTGGGGCAGGATGGGGTCCTGCCAAGTAGGATGGTGAACTCTGACGCAACTCTCTTGGAGTTCAAGGCAATTCCTTTGGTGGAACTTGAAAGGGTGATAAAGGCATCAAAGCCAACAACTTGTATGTTGGATCCTCTCCCTTCCAGGGTTCTTAAGGAACTTCTTCCAACGGTGGGGCCTGCAATCCTCTCGCTTATGAATCTTTCATTTTCAACAGGAATTGTTCCCTCCAATTTCAAGGCTGCGGTGTTAAAACCGCTACTCAAAAAGCCTGGCCTAGATCCTGAATTGGTCAGGAACTATCGGCCTATATCGAATCTGCCCTTCCTGTCCAAGGTACAGGAAAGGATTGTAGCAAAGCAAATCGTTGATTATCTGACGAGGAACAATCTCTTTGAACCTTTCCAGTCGGGGTTCAGGAATTTCCACTCAACTGAAACTGCTATTACAAGAGTTGTAAATTACATCCTTTTAGCTTTGGATAAAAATACAAGCTTGGATCTGAGCGCTGCGTTTGATACGATCGACCACAGCACTCTTCTGCACCGTCTTGAGCACTATGTTGGTTTCGGGGGTACGGCTCTTGGTTGGCTTGAATCATACCTCACAGATAGAACCCAATTTGTGTTTCATGAGGGTGCAGAATCAAAGCACTGTAAATTACGCTTCGGTGTACCACAAGGGTCGGTTCTTGGTCCATTACTTTTTGCAATTTACATGCTTCCCCTGGGCGACGTTATCCGCAGCTTCGGAATTAGTTTCCATTGCTATGCGGATGACACCCAGCTCTACATTCCTGTAGATTCCGGGGACTCGGCCCAGATTCAAAGGGTTGAGTCCTGTCTGGCTGCTGTGAAGGGCTGGATGTCACAAAACTTCCTACAGCTTAATTCTGGGAAGACAGAGCTGATAGTTATCGACTCGAAGCGGGACCGGGAAGAGTTTGAGGATGTCTCTCTGTGGTTGGATGGCTTCGCCATCCCACAGAGTGCGTCCGTCAAAAATCTTGGTGTCCTGTTTGACCCTCAATTATGCTTTGACCAACATATAAGAAGTATAACTAGAATTGCCTTTTTCCATCTGAGAAACATTGCAAGAATCAGACCAATGTTATCTGCAGTGGATGCAGAGACACTGATTCATGCATTTGTTTCGTCAAGACTGGACTATTGCAATGCACTGTTCTCGGGATTACCGAACTCTACCACAAAAAGTCTACAGCTGGTACACAATGCGGCAGCTAGACTGCTGACCAGAACGAGAAAGTTTGATCATATTACACCTATTCTCGCCTCTTTACACTGGCTACCAATAACTTTCAGATCAGACTTTAAGGTGCTATTGCTAACCTATAAAGCCTTGCATGGATTATCTCCATCCTACCTGAAGGACCTGATTATTCCTTATAGTCCTTCTCGGTCCCTCCGGTCTTCGGGAGCGGGCCTTCTTTCATTGCCGAAGGTTAAAAAGAAATCGGCTGGACAGAGAGCGTTTGCTTATCGAGCCCCCTTCCTATGGAATAGGCTGCCATCAGTGATCAGGGAAGCTGACTCTGTGGAGCTATTCAAAGGAAAGCTCAAAACGCACCTCTATAATCTTGCATTTGGAGTGTGAAAATGACAGATGTGAAGTGAAGACTACTCTGTTTGCTTGTGCTTTTCTTATTACATTATACATTCCCACTAGGGCTGTAACGATACGCGTATCAAACCGAAAATCGCGATACTCAAAGCCACGAACCTGTCTCGGTGTGAGAAGGCAGAAGCGCGATATGCCCTTTCTAACTCTTCGGTCAAATTGTCAGATTGAAATTTGCTAATGATTTGTCTAAATAATAGTCTGCTGACAGCGCCCCCTCCTATCGATGCCGTAAATATGTGACGAGATGCCCTCTCTGTGATCACAGCTCTCCGTGGCTACGGAGGATTGCATTTCTCCACAGCCGTCGAAGTCCTCATATGCGATATGAACGACATTTATCCAGAGTGGGCCAAGCGCGAAAAAAATTGCCTGTGTGATCCTGTCTCTATTGTTTTGTGTGATTTGACTGGCAGTTTGTCTGCTTATAGGTCGGAATGAAGCGGCCACCGATTATTGACAGGATGGGTACTTTATTCTACCGGACTCGTTCGCTTCTTCACTAGACACGCGCTACCGCTCGCTCTCCTCGGTCGTCCACTCACTCGCTGACGTCACTCACACACGCATAGGCACACTGCCATTCTCCCGCACACATGCTACTCGTAACACTATGCCTCGTTATTGCGACGTTCATGTTTTTCCTCATCTATTGAAAGTTAGGCTATTAAACATGTTGCATTCTATACGGCCTGATGATGTCATTATTTAAGCTACATAGCCTAATAAGAAGCGCTAATAAGGATATTTGAATAAACCAACCAAACAGTTAAAGGGGCCCTATTATGCCTACCAGCAAAAAGCATCCTCCAACTGCAATCTTTGGTTATTTCTTTATTAATTTAGCTATACTTTAATAGTATTCTTTCGGTTCAAATCTGTTCAGTGTTCCAAATTATTTGTTATTAAATGTTACATTAAGATAATTGGTATTTAAGTGTTGTTTAAATAAAATGCTTTTTAAATTTAAAATAATCGTGGGATGTATCGAACCGTGGGTCAAAAATCGTGATGCAAACCGAATCGTGAATTTGTGTATCGTTACAGCCCTAATTCCCACTATGTACTTTTCCGTTCTAATTCACTATTCTGTCTGTTCTAGCGTGTTGCGGGTATTGGACTGGAGGCCTGGACTCTCCTCATGGATAACCGGCCAGAACCGGTTTTTTATCATTTTAATATGATGTGCATGTATTTACCTGTATGTCAATTGTGGCACCCATTGCACTCCTGACCATCCCTGGAAGGGCTCCCCTACACTGCGTTTCTTCTCAAGATTTCTTCCTTGCTGATTCAAGGGAGTTTTTTCTTGCCCGTGTGGGGGCATGGGTAAAGGGGGGTGTCACAAATATTTGGCCTGTTAAGCCCTTTGAGACTGTAATGGTGATTAAGGGCTATACAAATAAAATTGAATTGAATTGAGTGCGGATGATGAGCCGCGAAGAGCTGTAGTTCACTAAGCGGCCTCACACAAAACCTAACATTATCAAACTTCTTCACGATTTTTTTTTTCTTTGCATGAAAAATTATCATTTAAATCCACAAACCCATTCATATTTTTCGATCTCATAGGTCCCATGGGCTCTACCGGAAGAGGCGTGACTTCGCGACTCGATTTTTCATGCAAAGAAAACATTTTCGTGAAGAAGTTTGATAATGTTAGTTTTTTTCAAAGGGGAGGGTAAAAGCATCAAAAGACGTGTAAACCATTAAAAGTTGGGGCATGTGATGTGGAGTTTCAGTTATGCCGATGGGGAGATTGTCGGTCTTGTCCACGCCAGTCGCAGTTAGCGTGACGGCACATACGAGACGTGTAGTATTTCTCATTGTGTTTCCTCCGAAAAGGAAAACCACTGGGGGTTCATGGGCCACACATAGTAAAACTACGTGAAAGAATCGCTACAAATAAATCGTACTTAAAGTAGTGTTAACTTAATATATATAGTACTACTACATGGAATAAACTTGTCAGATGCATTCCTTCCTTCTTCACTTCTAATCGTATCATTCTAAAAGATTTTGTTTCACATATTTTGGACACGTTAGATATGAACAATGTTGTTTGAATCATCACAAAACAGAACTACTGTACATATGAGACATTTTGAGCCAGTGAGTCAGTGAGAAAGATTGCACGGCCTTGTTTGCCTAGTTTGGCTCATCCTGAGACTCATGCAGCTTCTCATAGGTCATGGAGCAACGTGCCCTTGTTCTGATGGCATTCATATGAGGAAAGCTAGACTCACACGTATCGGTTGAGCCAAACATTGTCAGAATAAGTGATGCCAGTTCCTGATTGTGGGGTACTGATACTGGCTAGTATCACCGGCTACACACAGAAACCTGATTTGCTTGCAACTATGTTTCTCCTTTATATTATTTATTTTTTGCATGCAACCTCTTGCGGGCCAGAAAAAAATTAAGAGGGGCCGCATTTGGCCCACGGGCCGCTAGTTGAATAGGCCTGCTCTACAGCCTTTCACTGAACAATTACACAATAAATGGTCAAACTCTTGACATGAAAAATTATCATTTAAATCCACAAACAACATATGTGTAATCCGGGGCATATAAAGACTGGGACCAGAAGATAATTACTTTCTCTCCATTGAAACCCATACATATTTTTTTTTTCTACCTGAAGGAGTGTGACTTTGCCATGACCGGAAGTAGCGTAATGACGTTGACTCTGTTGGGTCCAAAGCACGCCCACCAGGTTGCATGAAAGTCCCACTCATTTTTTCATGAAACAAGAAATCACTCAATTCACATCAGGCAAAAACCAGGTGTCTTCCCATTATCTAAATACTTTAATATCTTGTAAAGTATGTTATTTTAAAACAACAAAGACACATGCTACTCTGTATAGATGTGGCTTATTGAGCTTTATTTAATATATTAATTTATGACGTATTGTGACAACCCAACAAAACTGGGTGACTACATGTCCAATAACTTAAAAAGAAAAATCACTCTGAGGCACTCTTTCCCAACAGGACAATTTTCATTTCTTAATCTGTTAGCCAGATAGAGAATGGTAACCCATTTCTCCCTCTAACTGCTCTACAGTTATAGCGCCGAGGATGGGCTGACAGTCAGGGTTGAACACAGAATAAGCACTCAGTTCCCCGGGTTGTCGTGCAGCCGGGCTGCGAAGTCCTTGGTACATCCAGTAGAAGAGGGAGAGGACGAAAAAGGGAAGGCCGAATTCCAGTTCAGCAAAGAGTCCGAGAAGAACAAGCCACAGCAACACTTTAAATAAAGTGCGATTATCGAAGCAAAGCCTGCTGGAACCAATCCATCTTCCAACAGCACTGTCCAGCGTCCACCCTGACCTATCCTACAAAAGGTAGACACATGGGTTTAATTAATCTCAAAACACATCACGAGTAGGAAAGAATGGCATATTGTTGTTTTTTTTTAAAATATTATTACAGAATGGAATAGCTTTTAGTCAACCAATTACAATGTAATGTTAAATAAAAGGGGTTAGGGTTAACCCTATCAAATATATGTTAAGAAATTGATAAATTATATTGATTGTTCTCAATTCTCTTTAGCCTATCATAAAACAGAAAGGGCCCTACATATCTCAAGTTAGAATGCAGTGTGTGTGTGTGTGTGTGTGTGTGTGTGTGTGTGTGTGTGTGTGTGTGTGTGTGTGTGTGTGTGTGTGTGTGTGTGTGTGAAACCTCACCCACCACGACCGAGTAATCCACAAAGGACATATAGTTAACAGTGTTCCACATGTATTATGTTGCTTTGGGAAACTTACCTCGACCTGGATCGTTTCTCTCTCTATGTAAGGGCTGGTGATGCTGGCCTGCGTGGGAGCCTGTAGTGCCGCTTCGTTTGTAGGTTCAATCGTGTCTAATGCTGTCGATGTTTTGGGCGGTTGGTTGGCTGTACTTTCGACTGTTTTCGTTGCGTTTTCAGCCTTTCTCCGAGCCCTGAATTCAGCAAGTTTTTGTTCCATAACAGCCCCGACTGGTACCTGTCCGCTTTGCGGAAATGGGTGAACATCGACCATGGTTATCGGAAGTAACTATAACATGTCTATGTAGTCAATTGCTTCACATGTATTTGAAAACATAACATTTAAAGGTGCTACATAATCATATAAACAAATATAGTCGAATATGATCAAGGATTTCAACACACTGCAGTGAATAATTGTGAGGGTTTATTTTAGGTTTGTTTACCTCTCAATCGTCAACGTGTATATATCGGAATCCGGAACCAGTTGTCGTAAATACTGTCGTAAAGGTCCTAACGTCAAACATAACCAGGAACTTCACCGCCCGGTTTGTTTTCATCCTTTGGTGAGTAATATTTAACAACATTATCATGCGAAGTATAGTTGTATCCTCTTCGTCCACAATTTATAATAGTACATACGCCAATTGAATTGCCAATACAGTATGTGCTTGTTTTTCAATAGTCTTTACTCAAACAAGAGGCAGAGCATCTCCTTATCGATGACTGTTTGCTGTATTCTTGAATTTAAAACCACGCTCCCAGGTTGCATACCGTGGAAGTGAACTTGAATTTTGCAACAAAGAAGCTGCATAAATAAACCTAAAATGTTTACCGTACCCGTCTAGAATTGTACTAGAAATTATTTCAGTGGGTGTCATGAAAGATGGAAAATTCCATCCACGACATTTTGGTCTACAATCACGCCCACGCGAAAATTTGAATTCTGAATAGACATAGATGTAAATGTATTGCTAATTATGAGTTTATAACCTAATACAATGGTTATTTCCCCCGCCCCCGACCCCCCCAGAAATGGCCTCAGCTCCAACACCACAACTGACCCTTACTGTTGAGCAGGCCAGAGGTAAGAGCAATATACGTGTTTGTTACTCTTTATAATATATGTGATGTAGCTTTCTTAATTCTCAAAATTGTCTTACTTCCTCTTTCAGTTTTCAGATTTAGATATTACCTGAAATCTTTGCGATACTGAAAACCTTTTCCCCCGTTTGTGTACATACAGTGGTGCTTAGTGAGGTCATCCAGGCCTTCTCTGTACCAGAAAACGTTGCACGGATGGAGGAGGCCAGGGAAAGTGCCTGCAATGACATGGGGAAGATGCTGCAGCTTGTCCTTCCTGTAGCCACACAGATTCAACAAGAGGTTATCAAAGCCTATGGCTTCAACAATGAGGGAGAGGGTAAAGTCATATTTTCATTGTTTTATATATTGCACGTTAACTATTAACCATTCTGAATGATAGCTTGTCACCAGAAACCACCTGAATGTTTGTGCTGAGCTAATCCTGCCATTCTTTACAGGTGTACTGAAATTTGCCAGATTAGTAAAGATGTACGAAACTCAGGACCCAGAGATTGCTGCCATGTCGGCGAAACTGAAGTCCCTCCTGTTACCGCCCCTGTCCACACCACCGATTGGAGGGGCCATACCAGCCTCATGAGGAATGGAATGTCAGAATGGAAGCTTGTAACATTCATAAACTGCCAACTGGCCATTTGATTGCCCTTATCCATTGTTTCAGTCGTTCCAGAAGCCTGCCTGCACTACATCCCAATTTCATTGTTTAAATCCATGTTGTAAGTAGTGTTTTACCTTTTTACATTGAATGCATAATTGTAGTGAGGTTGCTGGAATGGTGTTATGGTCACCGTATTTATATATCAGGATCCAGGGCTCCAGACTAACTTTTTTCACTGTCTTTTCACTACTTATCACGTTGTGCGCAGGCTGTAAACAACCCACTAACATTCCCAGACCTAGTACTGAAGGGAAATTCTAATTGAGCGGAAGTACTTAGGCGGGCGGTGCCAGGCTAGTCGGAACACGGGTCAAATGCGGTTTTAAGTATTGCAGGTACGGGCGGGTGCGGGTTTGCAAAATAAGACCCGTGCAGGACTCTGGCAATGGCACTCTAGCCACCGGTCGGAAGAATGAGTCAATAGTTTGAAATCTTTCTCCTCCTCACAGAGACCTTTTACGTGCGCTCGATATTTAATCCCTAGGACCCTCCCCCCCTCCATTCCCTATCTTTCTCACACTCATTTACCTGCTACAGATGCCGGATTCGTTGACACGCCCCTTCCCCGTTTAACGTGTACAAATACAAAGTATAAAAAGGGCAAAATTCAGTCGCACTCAAATTTTGGTCGCAAAAGGCGACCATTTGGTTGCAGTCTGGAGCCCTGGGATCAATTGTTATGTCATTCACAATAACCCACTTAAATGCCACCATTTTATAGTGTGTCAGATATTGACAAATGCCTTTATGTATTAAAATTGTATAAGATAACTTTCCGTCTGTTCTGATCATCATGTTCAAAAACCAAACTGGCACCATTATAAATGTATACATATAACTTTATTATTGTGACTCGACGTTTGGAAACTGTTTATAGGTTGTAAATTGTTAAAAATTAAATAGCATCTCGTCTCTCACCCACTCACACAGTGAATACAATCATAAGTTTTACCAGGCCAGCATATAAACTTCACGTCCGGCCCCTCCCTCTGTTGTGCATCGAGTTTGAGAACAGATGTGACATGCATGACTGGAAGTGTTCATATAAATAAAAGATTCATAGATATACATTTACACACAAAATATCATAGTTTCTCATATTGCTTTGCGTGGCCCAGGCCATTTTAAAGAGATGTGGTTCTCGTGCTGCTCCCTGTGGAGGAGTGGTCCTCAGTCCTTTATGCTCGGGGATGGGTCACAACATTTGAAGGAAGCTTGGGGAGGTTGAAGGTGGTTGATCACATCTCAAAGTGGCGAAAGATGCCTTCAATGTATCCCAGTACCCTCTGCCAGTTGGGTCCGTCTGCTTTGAGCATCTCCTCCACCGTCTGCCACATTGCGGTCATTAAAAGCATGTCACAGATAAACCCCCAAGGTTCTAATGTTAAGGCCTATCAATAAAGTGCCATTATTAACATAGGCCCTGTTTTGTAATCAAATATTGATCCAAGATTGAAATCTGTTGTTTTGGATTTACAGTTAAACATTTATTTTTTATTGAAAATCATAATAACTGAATTGATATATCAAGAGTCTTGAGCTCTACCTAAATGTGATTGAGGTTAGAAAACTTTCTTTCTTCCTCACATCTTACCAGTGTGGCTGTGATTCCAATACTATTCCCAGTTTGGAAAGCAAGGTCCAGGTTTCCTTTCTGTAAGATTAGAAGAAGGAACCGAATCAGTCATAGACAGACCTTCCCTTGTCATAGTAGCACTTTGGGCCAAAAGGATCCTCTAGATTTTTATCGGTTTGGGAATCCTGCTCATTTATGTGTGTGTTGTCTATTAGTATAAATTGGCAAATGTTCCAACTTAGAGTACTTTCTGTTCTTAAAAGGACAAATTTGTCTCAGTGTTGATCTAAGAACCAGTGGCTGGAATCTGTCCTTTATCTGAATTTTAAGTTACTTTGATCAGTCTATACTATAAAAAATAAAAAGAAATACATATGGATATGCATAGAAAAATCCAGAAATATATAAATATTGGCATTTGAATGAGCTGCAACCTAAAATAACATGGAAGTCCCTTCTAGAACTGGAACTTTAGAACTTCAGAGTATTTTCTCTCACCTTGTCCTCAGGTGTGAGACTGCCGTATGGGACATGCGACGGCATGTAGGTGTGGTACACGGCGCAGAAGGCCAGGCCGTCCTCCCAGCTGCTGCTGAAGTTTGTGATCTCAATATTCTGTTCAAACACATTTTGATTTGAGAACATAGTAAACAGAACAACGTTCTTAAATTAAAAGGGTAATTACAACTTTTTTGTAGCACAAATATACTATTTGAGTTGGGCCGAGTTCAGAGATCCATCCCCGCTCAAAGGTCAAATTCAGCGAAAACTGTGTGCACTGTTGGACAGGAGTAACGTTTTAATCTCCAACCTTATATCCCTTGGTACGGGTTTGGCACCAGCGGAGCAAGGCGTTTCTCCTGGAGCCGCCGTGACGTCGTAGCAGAACGCTAAAGGCATCCTGAGGTCTGTGGAAGCAGCAGAACAGGGGAGTGTTTTGAGGAAAAGAGCGATTAACTCTTCTCAGGGGTCATGTTATGCCTTTCTTTGTAGGATCAACTCCTGTAATAAATGCATGTTTATGTCATCAAATTCTCTTTTTACAATCCCATTACTCCCAGTTGGCATCAGAGTGCTGCAACATCCATTTTACAGTTCACTTAATCTTTGTTTAAAATTTCGATTCAATGTATTGCTAGTCAAAAGTCGTAACCCAAAAGGTGGCACCAACTGTCATGTCTGCCATAATCAAACTAATCAAATTTCTAAACAACATAACTTGTTTTTTTACCTATTGGAATCAGGGTTTGGGTCCTCATCCGGCTTTTCTTCAAGCAAAACAAACACAGCAAACATTTAAAATAATCAAAACCAAAGAAAATGTAATTCAACGGAATATCGATGCCGTTAATACAACGTTGATTTACTTGTAGAAAAATTGGACCAACTGTCTTGCCGTTGCAGAAGCCTAGTCATCTTTTTCTCTTTGGCAGGCTCTTCCTTCTGGAAAAGGTTAGGAACAAACTTATCTCATTGCCATTGAACAGCAAAACCTTTTTTTATAAAACATTATGTGTTTAAACATGTCTGTTTAAAATTGTGCATGGATTTAATCCACTCTACCTTGCATAGCGGCAACGTTGAACTGTTGTTTTGGCAGGGGCTGCTTTTATTGGTGTTTTCAGGGAGAGGGAGTCGAGAAAGGCTCCTGAGAAAAGACAAAAAGAAAATCCCTTGATGCATGATTGTCTGTCATGTAATAAAACAAAGAGAGCCCGTTGAGGAAAGACCCGGCCACTTACCAGGATCTTTCAGAAAGCATCAAAACTCTCCTGTGGTCTGGAGTACCGATGCCTGCCTCCGCCTCCTTCTTCTTCTTAATGGCAGCCAAACTGAGAATGTAAGCCTCAGCGACACCCTTTCCAGCAAGCTGCGTCTTCTCCGACTCCAGGTCACCCTCCCCCCCGAGGCTCCCCACGCAGCCATGCCCTCCTCCGTCCTCCACACCTTTAGGTTGTGCCTCGCAATGTCCTTCCACGTCCTGAGCCTCCACATCCGTGTGCACCCCTTCAAGCAGCTTCTCCTCTAAGTCCTTCTTTCCCACCGCGACCAGTGCGCAGTTCTGCCGCCTACCCTCCTCTTTCCCGTCGTTACCCTGCTCCTCCTCCGAGGAGTCTCCCACCACATTCACCTCTGGCTCTGCTCCATCCTTCGCCAAACCGCGTGCACTGATTCGAGCGTCCGACCCCGTGTGCCCCCGCCGCCTCTCGGCGTTCAGCGTGGACAGCTGATGACGGGCGTCTCGGTGCTGGGCTTCCAGGTCCCGCAGCTCCCGGTCCTGCTCCTGCTGTCTCCTCAGGGCCTGCACCAGCCGGGCCTCCGCGGCGCCGTGGTGCTCCCGGAGCGCGTCCAGCGCCTGCTCGGCCTCCGCACGCAGCCTGTCCGCCACGGACACCGCCACCTGCAGGTCACGCTGGAACTGCAGCCACTCTGCCCTCTCAGTCTGCAGAGTCACAGGGGGAGCAGAGTTAAAGGACAATTCAGGTTGAACAGTTATGCATCTTAATAATCATTAACTTAACATTAACAATTAATATTCAAGTGAGATGATTTTTCTCCATAGTCATGTCCCTTCACAGTATGTTTATATATGAAAACCAATACAATTCTTGAACCGCATAGGTTGGATAACCACAGCATACATAGTTGCCTCTCTCAGTAACCAGTACTTGGGTGATGGAGCAAGATAGGAGATCCGAGTTACCCGTAGAGTCTCCTTTAAGCCGTTTACCTCCTCGACCAGCTCACCCCTCTCTGACACCAAGCGCCTGAGGAGCTCTGGCAAAGGTAGAAACACACAAGGCCCCTACTTTAAAAAACTAATACGAGACATCACATGATGGATTCTATGCCATTTTAGTCATTTGAGGAAGAGTTGTCGGGTAGTTAGTGTAGTATTAATAAGCATACCCATTAGGAGGCAGTTTACAACTACACAAAAAATAAAGTGTTTATTGTTCTTTCACAATCTAATATTTCATTGAAATAGCAAAATAAGAAGTATAAAACCCAAATTATATACCTAAATATCATTCCGTTCAAGGGATGGAGCTAGGCCTTGATGATTTGTTATTCTCGAGAGGAAAACTATATCGTCAGTTAAAATGTAATCCAAATCAGAAACAGACAGGATGACGGTATTCCTTAAAATTAAAACCAGATTGAAAAACAGTATCAGCTGGGTTAGCGAATTTCCCGAAGCTAAAACACTGCCATGTGCCCAACTTTCACAGTTCGGTTCAACAAGCAGACATTGTGGTCCTACCTACTGCTCCGACTGAGTCGTCAGGACCGGGGCTGAGGCCCAGCGAGGCCCTGTAGTACTCCATCAGACTCCGCATCACCAGACTCGTCTCCTGGCCCACCTGCTCGGCCCCCAGCGGGGACTCCAGCCCACTGTCTCTCTCCTGCCAGACTTGTTCCGTCGGCGAGCCCCAGGGCAGCGGCATTGGCGCCGGGCTGAGTGAGCCCACGTTCCCACAATGCTTTGCTCCCGCCTCTTCCTCTTCCTTTTTCTCGTGACTCAGAGACATCTGTGGAGAAGGTTGACTCTCCATGCTGATCAGTGCCCACTCCCCCTGAAGGACCTGCTGCCGCGGGCAGTTGCTCGGGGTCGGGGTAGGGGGGCAGGGACTGCAGGGGTGGCAGGGGGTCTGCATCTTGTTGGTGAAGACTGAGGAGGAGGAGGAGGCCAAAGCAGCGAGCTGGGCTTCTTCTGAGGGGCTCGTAGGAGGCGTGTGGAAGAAATCCAGAGGAGAACCTGGAAGTAAATACACATTACCCTGGAAGTTACTATTAACATACATTTTTTTTGTAAAAGAGCACAAAAAATTGAATGTATGATTGAAGTAACAATATCAACAGTAAACAGTTTGTATATCCAGAAATCAATACTGAAATGTTCCAATTCAGTATTGTGAACTTTCAGATGCTCTGATCTCGGTATCACTGGGACAGTGCATAAATGGTTAGAAATGAATGCTACCTCACTAGTAGGTTCTGTAGGGTGCCATGGTAGGTTGACGTGTGCAAGTATGATCAGTTGATATGTGGTGTTCCACAGGGGTCAGTTCTTGGACCTCGAATATTCTTGTTGTACACATACTCTCAGGGATCAATCATTGAGGCCACAGGTTTCTCCGACCACGGTCAGGTATTTAGACAAAATCCTGCCCAAAAGTGAGCTTCATACAGGCAGGACCATCCATCCAACATCCAACCAATCCATGCTCTGGTCATCTCATGGCTGGTATACTGTAATGCTTTGCTGGCCGGGCGAAAATCACTGCACAGGATTCAGAATGCTGAAGCACTTGACAACCACTTATAATAATTAAAATACTTTATATTGTCCAGTCTGTGTTTCTCAGCCTTGATTCAAGGTAGACAGTTGCCAGACCATGAATCAATGACTGCATGATTGATTGATGCGGTCGATTAGTTGAGCTTCTCTTGCCACTCTTTGATTGACACACACACACAGAAACACACACGCCAACAGGGTAAAGACATCCTGCCTGATCAGCAGGCACTGTTCAGAATTTTTTGTCTTCACCCAAATATTGAGCTTGAGATCCCACAGATGCCAAATGGATGCTGCCATTTTTGTTTGCTTGCCGTAATTATTGAAGTGTTGCCTTTGCACACACAGGGTTCTAATGTGCACCCTGCAGAAATTAAATGATTCTAGTGCTTTATTTCTACTCTGCTGTCGGGCCAGTCTGTGCTAATGCTAACTCAACAATCTGTCTGGATACGACTGTGTACTCATGAAGCTAATCTCTTCCCAGTCCACTCCTTGCAAACTGGGAGGAGGAAGAGCATCACTTATCTATTATTAGAATCCAAAACGAGAAAGAATTAATGAATAAAAAAAATAAAAAAATATATATATACGTATGGCAGAGGAAGGCGATCAAGTGTAAGAGGCGTTTTTTGAGTTAGTCAGAATTTGAGTTAGTTTAAAGGCACCCAGTGCAACTTTCGAGGCTTAAAAATAAACATTCAATTTCTAGTCTTTTTTACACGTAGTAAGTTTCAATAACTCCATACCATTACATACCGACATTCAAGCAGCAAAGATGAGACGTCGTTGTGTGGTGAGAACTGATAGAAAATCGATGACAACAACAATGCCGCCATTTTCTTTATTTTTTGTAACCTACAATAAATAAAGCAGGCTTCCAGTCAATGGAAAAATGGCTTCTCCCCACCGGCGATTGTTGTTGTTTACGATTTTCTATCAGTTCTCACCACACAACGACGTCTCATCTTTGCTCCTTGAATGTCGATATGTAATGGTATGGAGTTATTGAAACTTACTACGTGTAAAAAAGACTAGAAATGGAATGATTATTTTTCATTGAATGTTTACATAAAGTTGCACTGGGTGCCTTTAAGATATCACAGCATTTTTTAGCTGAATAAAATAAATGGTTTTGATTAAGGTAGAGATTCCCACATTCTACCTTAATTCACATGCACAATGGGACTCTGTAAAGAGGCACACAATATGAGAGTGTGGGAACCAGGAAGAAAATAGCTAGAAACTATTTTAACAGCTCAATAGACTGAACACAAGGAGACAATCGAACATTCATGCAATAATCTAAGATAAAATGTGTTTGTGCCTTCATTAAGAGTTAGAGAAGGAGGTTGTGCCATAACAACATATGCCAAAGCATTTATTCTATAAAATTTGTTGAAAACAGTTGAAAGATAATAATTAGTAATTAGGTGGAATATAAATTAAATGAAATATCAATTAATTCAGCAAGATTATATTGATAAAACGATTCGTTTTGTTAGTAGGAACAAAAAGCCCTATAGGCCAGAACCCTTAATGTTTCCAAAAGAAAACCTCCCCAAAAGTAATAGGCAGGAATACTAGTGTACTGGAATAGTTCACGTGAGCTTTGTATAGGGCAGACCATACCTGTATGGCCAATACTGTCCTTGCCAGCGTGGTTCCCCATGGTGGTCGGGATAGGGTCGAGGTAGTCAGTGGACGCTGGCTCCTCCGTTTGGCTGGTGGAGAGTGAGGAAAAATAATGGTCCATATGTATTTCAACAATAAAGGCTATTTCGGACATATGTTGTCCTCATATCCACCTAAGGATTGGGCATTTAATTTTGATCAACATGATAACATGTTAATCAATTAGGCCTACCCATGTTGAGAGTGTGGAAAGGGAAATAGCCTACGACATGTCTACACAGAGATGAGATTCCGAGGTGTAGGCTACGATGGAAACAAATAGACAGGCGGTATATCATAACCAGTGAGAAGCAGTAACACGAACGGTATGCTGTGAGGAAGGTAGCCTCCCCATTACACAGAATTTACACTGACAAATCAAGGGGTTAGTTATCCATGTGTCGTCCCCTCTGGCATCCGTGCACTTGTGGTTAAATGATAACCCCTCGGTTTAGTGTAAAACATGCTAGTTGCTCCAAAAGTTGTTTAGGTTAAGGAGGAAGGCAAAGGACTGCGTTTCGCACGACGCCTGCAGACTAAAGGACTCCTAGTTATTAGTTCCCGCAGCTTACCTGCCAACCTATCCGCAGTGAGCCTTCCGATGTGGTCAGTGACCGCCCGGCGTCTGACCCCAGACCTCAACGCTCTCCCCCCGTGAGGCTTCAATGGTCGCTAGCTTCACTTGCACACAGACACACACATCAACAAATGTATGTGTGATCATCACCAATCACGCCAGTCACATCAGTTGTCCACCCAGAGCTGAAGAAAAGGAAGCGCACACATGACAGCCTACACGAGCGTCAACTTTTCTATCGCATCACTCCCATCCCAATGCGACAAAAAGGAGACATGACGGTGGAAACAAACCGCCTGCGACGCCGCACCCCTAGATGGAAATATGTGTTGTGTTGGGACGGAGTCAGCAGCACCAAATCTATTCCAGTTATACGCTGTGTGTGTGGGCGATAATGTTTCTCCTTTGTATGCGGCGTGGTGTGGCGGCGGCCGAGCGTGTAGTGATTCCTTGCGACACTAGGCTACGCAGTTGAGACTGAGACGTTCTGCTGCGCCCAGCATTCCTTGCATAACTTTCATATTTCGTAACTGGTTCATTCATATTTTAGAACCGGTAAATCCATCATTCTCAAATCAACACCATGGCCGATGATTATTTATGATTATTATACACACACACACACACACACACACACACACACACACACACACACACACACACACACACACACACACACACACACACACACACACACACACACACACACACACACACATTGAACAGCTAATTAACAGCTCGGTCCAATAGGAGAACCAATCCAACACTATTTGTTGATGTGTTTGCTATATATACATGTCTACCCGGTCAACTGCTGTGCGATGCTGCGACCCATGTTGTCCTCTATTACAAGTAAATTGATGGGGCGTTGCCAGGAGAGCCGGCCCATCCAATATCATCCCACTGCAGACTGGAACGCCCCCTTCTTATTCTTCGTCGCCTTTCTCGCTGAACTGTATTAAAATGTCAAAGTGTACTACTCCGAAACTATGTAAATAGTGTTGTAAATAAACTTCCAAAGCTTTTCAAATCTTATTTGGAAGATAACTTCACATGGTGTGTCTTTTTACAATTTATTCGTTACCAGCATTCGTAGTGTTGATCAGCAGTGAAATAGTCTGCTATAAGACGTTGACGTCGCGTAGCAACCGAAGACGCTGGGGTTGACAAGTTACCGGACTACTACCCATGCAAGTGAACGGAGCGTTCGACGGCATTGAGAAGACCCGTATAAAGGCCTTTAAAATGTCTGTTTATGGCATAGATTTCTCCTCAGATTAGGCCAATAAAGCAATGATAACAAAAACAAAAAAAACACAAACGCTCGATCAAAGGCCCGGCCCGAGCGGCGGGCCGGGTCGGGCAATGAAAACCCTCATTGTTTAACATGAATTGGCTAAACAAATGACCACTGTAGCATATTTAAACACAATTCAAATTGTGCAGAGAATTATTTCCATTGGTCATTCTCAGTGGCGGCTGGCGATCGAACATGTTGGTGGGGCACAGTAACAGACAGGGGGTCTGAGGTTCCTCCCCCCCCACCATATATTTTTTTGAATTGAATAGATTTGATTTCCTGTATTCTGGTGCATTTTGGGGATGGCCACTACGTATTTACCTACTTTTCATTCAGATTCATAGCCTACATCCTGACTTGCAGGGCCTGGACAAGCTTACACTGCATACAGACCTACTTCATGGCCATTCCACCAGCCATTGCTATTTGACCCATTGTTGTTATTCTGATATTGAGACAAATCATGATCACTGTCCTATAGCGTCCATTGTTTGTGAGTCTCAATGTCTACTTCAAATGCAGTTAGAAATATGGGACAGTTGCTTCATTTTGTTTATATGCTACAGGCCGAAAGACTAAATTAATATGCAACTTACTTGCTCCTTTTAAGTATAACATTGCTTGGGGAGACCAATTCCTCCACTGAAAAGGGTGGAAAGTGCTTACAACTCTCTGCTAGGTAGCGATCTATGACACTGTTGTTTTTTATTGGTCGTCATGAAAAATACAAAAGGGGTAACACTGTCGATATTTATCAAATAAAACATAAGGGGTAACACTGCTGTTTTTCTTTGGTCGTCGTGAAAAAAAACACAAGGGGTAACACTGTTGTTTTAATCAAATTAAACATGAGGGGCAACACTGTCGTTTTTATCAAATGAAACATAAGGGGTAACACTGTCGTTTTTTATCGGTCGTCATGAAAAAAACATAAGGGGTAACACCGTCGTTTTTACCAAATGAAACATGAGGGGTGACACTGTCATTTTTCTTCGGTCGTCATGTAAAAAACCATAAGGGGTAACACTGTTGTTTTTGATTGGTCTTCATGAAAAAAAAAAAACAAGGGGTAACACTGTTGTTTTTTATTGGTCGTCATGAAGAAAAACATAAGGGGTAACACTGTTGTCTATGTCAAATAAAATATAAGGGGTAACACTGTCGTTTTTTATCAGTCGTCATGAAAAAACCATAAGGGGTAACACTGTCGTTTTTTATTGGTCGTCATGAAAAAAACATAAGGGAAATAATAGAAAAACACACATACATTCTAATGTCATGTATATCCTCTTTATTGATGATTGATCATTGTGAATTGTCTCCGCCTCAGTGGTGCAGTGGAGTGTACTCTGCCTAACCCACTGGCGACTGCGGCTCAAATTCTGTGGAAAACAAAGTATCTTTAATTTGAAACATAATGCTATCATGCACATTGCATTGTCATATATAACCACAGACTATTTTAAATTGTAAATCTCAGTGGGAAGTGGATAGAGCTGTGAGCTAACCCCCTGGAGACCGGGGTTCAAGTATGGTTGATGTCCTCTGTTGGAAGACTCTATTCTCTATTTCATGCGAAATATAAAGTCAAGTATAACCATTGTGTTGACTTTATTCGGTGTCTTGATGGTGCATTGATAAGTTTGGCGGTTAATACTCTAAACAGCTCAGGTTCGGATCCCTGCAAAATCGTCGACAGGGGTACCGCTGTTGTTTTTTATTGGTCAACATGGAAAAAACATGAGGGGTAACTCTGTCGTTTTTTATCGGCCGTCATGAAATAACCATAAGGGGCAAACCTGTCGATATTGATCAAATAAAACATAGGGGGTAACACTGTTGTTTTTCTTTGGTCGTCGTGAAAAAAACCATAAGGGGTAACACTGTCGTTTTTTATTGGTCGTCATGAAGAAAAACATAAGGGGTAACACTGTTGTCTTTGTCAAATAAAATATAAGGGGTAACACTGTCGTTTTTTATCAGTCGTCATGAAAAAACCATAAGGGGTAACACTGTCGTTTTTTATTGGTCGTCATGAAAAAAAACATAAGGGAAATAATAGAAAAACACACATACATTTTAAAGTCATGTATATCCTCTTTATTGATGATTGATCATTGTGATTTGGCATCGCCTCAGTGTTGCAGTGGAGTGTACTCTGCCTAACCCACTGGCGACTGCGGCTCAATTTCTGTGGAAAAGACAATATCATTAATTTGAAACGTAATTCTATCATGTCTATTGCATATATTGTCAAATATAACCACAGACATATTTAAATTATAAATCTCAGTGGGAAGTGGAGAGAGCTGTGAGCTAACCCCCTGGTGACCGGGGTTCAAGTCCGGTTGATGTCCTCTGATGGAAGACTCATATCTCTATTTCATGCGAATTATAAAGTCAAGTATAACCATTGTGTTGACTTTATTCTGTGTCTTGATGATGCATTGATAAGTTTGGAGGTCGATTTTTATCGGCCGTCATGCAATAAACATAAGGGGTAACACTGTCGATATTCATAAAATAAAACATAGGGGGTAACACTGTTGTTTTTCTTTGGTCATCATGAAAAAAAACATAAGGGGTAACACTGTTGTTTTTTATTGGTCGTCAAGAAAAAAAACATAAGGGGTAACTCTGTCGTTTTTTATCGGCCGTCATGAAATAAACATAAGGGGTAAACCTGTCGATATTGATCAAATAAAACATAGGGGGTAACACTGTTGTTTTTCTTTGGTCGTCGTGAAAAAAACCATAAGGGGTAACACTGTTGTTTTTTATTGGTCGTCATGAAAAAAAACACAAGGGGTAACACTGATGTCTTTGTCAAATAAAATATAAGGGGTAACACTGTCGTTTTTTATCAGTCGTCATGAAAAAAAACATAAGGGAAATAATAGAAAAACACACATACATTTTAATGTCATGTATATCCTCTTTATTGATGATTGATCATTGTGATTTGGCATCGCCTCAGTGGTGCAGTGGAGTGTACTCTGCCTAACCCACTGGCGACTGCGGCTAAATTTCTGTGGAAAAGACAATATCATTAATTTGAAACGTAATTCTATCATGTCTATTGCATATATTGTCATATATAACCACAGACATATTTAAATTATAAATCTCAGTGGGAAGTGGTGAGAGCTGTGAGCTAACCCCCTGGAGACCGGGGTTCAAGTCCAGTTGATGTCTTCTGTTGGAAGACTCATATCTCTATTTCATGCGAATTATAAAGTCAAGTATAACCATTGTGTTGACTTAATTCGGTGTCTTGATGATGCATTGATAAGTTTGGAGGTCGATTTTTATCGGCCGTCATGAAATAAACATAAGGGGTAACACTGTCGATATTCATAAAATAAAACATAGGGGGTAACACTGTTGTTTTTCTTTGGTCGTCATGAAAAAAAACATAAGGGGTAACATTGTTGTTTTTTATTGGTCGTCAAGAAAAAAACATAAGGGGTAACTCTGTCGTTTTTTATCGGCCGTCATGAAATAAACATAAGGGGTAAACCTGTCGATATTGATCAAATAAAACATAGGGGGTAACACTGTTGTTTTTTATTGGTCGTCATAAAATAAAACATAGGGGGTAACACTGTTGTTTTTGATTGGTCTTCATGAAAAAAACCACAAGGGGTAACACTGTTGTTTTTTATTGGTCGTCATGAAGAAAAACATAAGGGGTAACACTGTTGTCTTTGTCAAATAAAATATAAGGGGTAACACTGTCGTTTTTTATCAGTCGTCATGAAAAAACCATAAGGGGTAACACTGTCGTTTTTTATTGGTCGTCATGAAAAAAAACATAAGGGAAATAATAGAAAAACACACATACATTTTAATGTCATGTATATCTTCTTTATTGATGATTGATCATTGTGATTTGGCATCGCCTCAGTGGTGCAGTGGAGTGTACTCTGCCTAACCCACTGGCGACTGCGGCTAAATTTCTGTGGAAAAGACAATATCATTAATTTGAAACGTAATTCTATCATGTCTATTGCATATATTGTCATATATAACCACAGACATATTTAAATTATAAATCTCAGTGGGAAGTGGTGAGAGCTGTGAGCTAACCCCCTGGAGACCGGGGTTCAAGTCCAGTTGATGTCTTCTGTTGGAAGACTCATATCTCTATTTCATGCGAATTATAAAGTCAAGTATAACCATTGTGTTGACTTAATTCGGTGTCTTGATGATGCATTGATAAGTTTGGAGGTCGATTTTTATCGGCCGTCATGAAATAAACATAAGGGGTAACACTGTCGATATTCATAAAATAAAACATAGGGGGTAACACTGTTGTTTTTCTTTGGTCGTCATGAAAAAAAACATAAGGGGTAACATTGTTGTTTTTTATTGGTCGTCAAGAAAAAAACATAAGGGGTAACTCTGTCGTTTTTTATCGGCCGTCATGAAATAAACATAAGGGGTAAACCTGTCGATATTGATCAATTAAAACATAGGGGGTAACACTGTTGTTTTTCTTTGGTCGTCATGAAAAAAAACATAAGGGGTAACACTGTTGTTTTTGATTGGTCGTCATGAAAAAAAACATAAGGGAAATAATAGAAAAACACACATACATTTTAATGTCATGTATATCCTCTTTATTGATGATCGATCATTGTGATTTGGCATCGCCTCAGTGGTGCAGTGGAGTGTACTCTGCCTAACCCACTGGCGACTGCGGCTCAATTTCTGTGGAAAAGACAATATCATTAATTTGAAACGTAATTCTATCATGTCTATTGCATATATTGTCATATATAACCACAGACATATTTAAATTATGTATCTCAGTGGGAAGTGGAGAGAGCTGTGAGCTAACCCCCTGGAGACCGGGGTTCAAGTCCAGTTGATGTCTTCTGTTGGAAGACTCATATCTCTATTTCATGCGAATTATAAAGTCAAGTATAAACAAGGGGTAATACTGTCGTTTTTTATCAGTCGTCATGAAGAAAAACATAAGGGGTAACACTGTCGATATTGATCAAATAAAACATAGGGGGTAACACTGTTGTTTTTCTTTGGTCGTCATGAAAAAATAAATAAGGGGTAACACTGTTGTTTTTTATTGGTCGTCAAGAAAAAAAACATAAGGGGTAACTCTGTCGTTTTTTATCGGCCGTCATGAAATAAACATAAGGGGTAAACCTGTCGATATTGATCAAATAAAACATAGGGGGTAACACTGTTGTTTTTCTTTGGTCGTCGTGAAAAAAACCATGAGGGGTAACACTGTTGTTTTTTATTGGTCGTCATGAAAAAAAACATAAGGGGTAACACTGTTGTTTTTTATTGGTCGTCATGAAAAAAAACATAAGGGGTAACACTGTTGTTTTTGATTGGTCGTCATGAAAAAAAACACAAGGGGTAACACTGTTGTTTTTTATTGGTCGTCATGAAGAAAAACATAAGGGGTAACACTGTTGTCTTTGTCAAATAAAATATAAGGGGTAACACTGTCATTTTTTATCAGTCGTCATGAAAAAACCGTAAGGGGTAACACTGTCGTTTTTTATTGGTCGTCATGAAAAAAAACATAAAGGAAATAATGGAAAAACACACATACATTTTAATGTCATGTATATCCTCTTTATTGATGATCGATCATTGTGATTTGGCATCGCCTCAGTGGTGCAGTGGAGTGTACTCTGCCTAACCCACTGGCGACTGCGGCTCAATTTCTGTGGAAAAGACAATATCATTAATTTGAAACGTAATTCTATCATGTCTATTGCATATATTGTCATATATAACCACAGACATATTTAAATTATATATCTCAGTGGGAAGTGGAGAGAGCTGTGAGCTAACCCCCTGGAGACCGGGGTTCAAGTCCAGTTGATGTCTTCTGTTGGAAGACTCATATCTCTATTTCATGCGAATTATAAAGTCAAGTATAACCATTGTGTTGACTTTATTCGGTGTCTTGATGATTTATTGATAAGTTTGGAGGTCGATTTTTATCGGCCGTCATGAAATAAACATAAGGGGTAACACTGTCGATATTCATAAAATAAAACATAGGGGGTAACACTGTTGTTTGTCTTTGGTCGTCATGAAAAAAAACATAAGGGGTAACACTGTTGTTTTTTATTGGTCGTCGTGAAAAAAAACATAAGGGGTAACTCTGTCGTTTTTTATCGGCCGTCATGAAATAAACATAAGGGGTAAACCTGTCGATATTGATCAAATAAAACATAGGGGGTAACACTTGTTTTTCTTTGGTCGTCGTAAAAAAAACCATAAGGGGTAACACTGTTGTTTTTTATTGGTCGTCATGAAAATAAACATATGGGGTAACACTGTTGTTTTTTATTGGTCGTCATGAAAAAAAATATAAGGGGTAACACTGTTGTTTTTGATTGGTCGTCATGAAAAAAAACATAAGGGGTAACACTGTTGTTTTTTATTGGTCGTCATGAAGAAAAACATAAGGGGTAACACTGTTGTGTTTGTCAAATAAAATATAAGGGGTAACACTGTCGTTTTTTTATCAGTCGTCATGAAAAAAACATAAGGGGTAACACTGTCGTTTTTTATTGGTCGTCATGAAAAAAAACATAAGGGAAATAATAGAAAAACACACATACATTTTGATGTCATGTATATCCTCTTTATTGATGATTGATCATTGTGATTTGGCATCGCCTCAGTGGTGCAGTGGAGTGTACTCTGCCTAACCCACTGGCGACTGCGGCTAAATTTATGTGGAAAAGACAATATCATTAATTTGAAACGTAATTCAATCATGTCTATTGCATATATTGTCACACAACCACAGACATATTTAAATTATAGATCTCAGTGGGAAGTGGAGAGAGCTGTGAGCTAACCCCCTGGAGTCCGGGGTTCAAGTCAGGTTGATGTCCACTGTTGGAAGACTCATTTCTCTATTTCATGCGAATTATAAAGTCAAGTATAACCATTGTGTTGACTTTATTCGGTGTCTTGATGATGCATTGATAAGTTTGGAGGTCGATTTTTATCGGCCGTCATGAAATAAACATAAGAGGTAACACTGTCGATATTCATAAAATAAAACATAGGGGATAACACTGTTGTTTTTCTTTGGTCGTCATGAAAAAAAACATAAGGGGTAAACCTGTCGATATTGATCAAATAAAACATAGGGGGTAACACTGTTGTTTTTCTTTGGTCGTCGTGAAAAAAACCATAAGGGGTAACACTGTCGTTTTTTATTGGTCGTCATGAAAAAAAACATAAGGGGTAACACTGTTGTTTTTGATTGGTCGTCATGAAAAAAAACATAAGGGAAATAATAGAAAAACACACATACATTTTAATGTCATGTATATCCTCTTTATTGATGATTGATCATTGTGATTTGGCATCGCCTCAGTGGTGCAGTGGAGTGTACTCGGACTGTGGCGACTGTGGCTCAATTTCTGTGGAAAAGACAATATCATTAATTTGAAACGTAATTCTACCATGTCTATTGCATATATTGTCATATATAACCACAGACATATTTAAATTATAATTCTCAGTGGGAAGTGGAGAGAGCTGTGAGCTAACCCCCTGGAGACCGGGGTTCAATTCCAGTTGATGCCTTCTGTTGGAAGACTCATATCTCTATTTCATGCGAATTATGAAGTCAAGTATAACCATTGTGTTGAATTTATTCGGTGTCTTGATGATTCATTGATAAGTTTGGAGGTCGATTTTTATCGGCCGTCATGAAATAAACATAAGGGGTAAAACTGTCGATATTCATAAAATAAAACATAGGGGGTAACACTGTTGTTTTTCTTTGGTCGTCATGAAAAAAAACATAAGGGGTAACTGTCGTTTTTTATCGGCCGTCATGAAATAAACATAAGGGGTAAACCTGTCGATATTGATCAAATAAAACATAGGGGGTAACACTGTTGTTTTTCTTTGGTCGTCGTGAAAAAAACCATAAGGGGTAACACTGTCGTTTTTTATTGGTCGTCATGAAAAAAAACATAAGGGGTAACACTGTTGTTTTTTATTGGTCGTCATGAAAAAAAACATAAGGGGTAACACTGTCGTTTTTTATTTGTCGTCCTGAAAAAAAAGAATAAGGGGTAACACTGTCATTTTCTATTGGTAGTCATGAAAAAAACCATAAGGGGTAACACTGTCATTTTTTATCGGTCGTCATGAAAAAAACATAAGGGGTAACACTGTCGTTTTTATCAAATGAAACATGAGGGCTGACACTGTCATTTTTTATCGGTCGTCATGAAAAAAACATAAGGGGTAACACTGTCGTTTTTATCAAATGAAACATGAGGGCTGACACTGTCATTTTTAGGTTTGGATCCCTGCAAAAACGTCGACAGGGGTACCACTTTCGTTTTTTATTGGTCGTCATGAAAAAAAAACATAAATGAAAAAAAAAAAAAAATTGTCCCTGTCAAATAAAATATAAGGGGTAACACTGTTGTTTTTCATCATTCATCATGGGAAAAAAACACAAGGGGTAACACTGTCGTTTTTATCAAATGAAACGTAAAGGGTAACACTGTCGTTTTTTATATGTCGTCATGAAAAATCCATAAGGGGTAACACTGTCGAAATGTATCGAATAAAACATAGGGGGTAACACTGTCGTTTTTATCAAATTAAACATGAGGGGTGACACTGCTGTTTTTTTTCGGTCGTCATGAAAAAAAACATAAGGGGTAACACTGTCGTTTTTTATCGGTCGTCATGAAAAAAGACATAAGGGGTAATGCTGTTGTTTTTTATTGGTCGTCATGAAAAAAAAATAAGGGGTCACACTGTTGTCTTTGTCAAATAAAATATAAGGGGTAATACTGTCGTATTTTATTGGTCGTCATGAAAAAATACATATTTGAAAATCATGGGAAAAAAACATAAGGGGTAACACTGTCGTTTTTATCAAATGAAACATAAGGGGTAACACTGTCATTTTTTATCGGTCATGATGAAAAAAACATAAGGGGTAACACTGTCGTTTTTATCAAATGAAACATGAGGGCTGACACCGTCATTTTTAGGTTTGGATCCCTGCAAAAACGTCGACAGGGGTACCACTTTAGTTTTTTATTGGTCGTCATGAAATAAACATAAGGGGTAAACCTGTCGATATTGATCAAATCGACAGGTTTGACAGTGTTACCCCAGTGTTACCCCATAGGGGGTAACACTGTTGTTTTTCTTTGGTCGTCGTGAAAAAAAACATAACGGGTAACACTGTCATTTTAATCAAATCAAACATGAGGGGTAACACTGTCGTTTTTATCAAATGAAACATAAGGGGTAACACTGTCATTTTTTATCGGTCGTCATGAAAAAAACATAAGGGGTAACACTGTCGTTTTTATCAAATGAAACATGAGGGCTGACACTGTCATTTTTAGGTTTGGATCCCTGCAAAAACGTCGACAGGGGTACCACTTTCGTTTTTTATTGGTCGTCATGAAAAAAAAACATAAATGAAAAAAAAAAAAAAATTGTCCCTGTCAAATAAAATATAAGGGGTAACACTGTTGTTTTTCATCATTCATCATGGGAAAAAAACACAAGGGGTAACACTGTCGTTTTTATCAAATGAAACGTAAAGGGTAACACTGTCGTTTTTTATATGTCGTCATGAAAAATCCATAAGGGGTAACACTGTCGAAATGTATCGAATAAAACATAGGGGGTAACACTGTCGTTTTTATCAAATTAAACATGAGGGGTGACACTGCTGTTTTTTTTCGGTCGTCATGAAAAAAAACATAAGGGGTAACACTGTCGTTTTTTATCGGTCGTCATGAAAAAAGACATAAGGGGTAATGCTGTTGTTTTTTATTGGTCGTCATGAAAAAAAAATAAGGGGTCACACTGTTGTCTTTGTCAAATAAAATATAAGGGGTAATACTGTCGTATTTTATTGGTCGTCATGAAAAAATACATATTTGAAAATCATGGGAAAAAAACATAAGGGGTAACACTGTCGTTTTTATCAAATGAAACATAAGGGGTAACACTGTCATTTTTTATCGGTCATGATGAAAAAAACATAAGGGGTAACACTGTCGTTTTTATCAAATGAAACATGAGGGCTGACACCGTCATTTTTAGGTTTGGATCCCTGCAAAAACGTCGACAGGGGTACCACTTTAGTTTTTTATTGGTCGTCATGAAATAAACATAAGGGGTAAACCTGTCGATATTGATCAAATCGACAGGTTTGACAGTGTTACCCCAGTGTTACCCCATAGGGGGTAACACTGTTGTTTTTCTTTGGTCGTCGTGAAAAAAAACATAACGGGTAACACTGTCGTTTTAATCAAATCAAACATGAGGGGTAACACTGTCGTTTTTATCAAATGAAACATAAGGGGTAACACTGTCATTTTTTATCGGTCGTCATGAAAAAAACATAAGGGGTAACACTGTCGTTTTTATCAAATGAAACATGAGGGCTGACACTGTCATTTTTAGGTTTGGATCCCTGCAAAAACGTCAAAATGAAACCTGAGGGGTGACACTGCTGTTTTTTTTCGGTCGTCATGAAAAAAAACATAAGGGGTATCACTGTCGTTTTTTATCGGTCGTCATGAAAAGAAACATAAGGGGTAACACTGTCGTTTTTTATCGGTCGTCATGAAAAAAGACATAAGGGGTAATGCTGTTGTTTTTTATTGGTCGTCATGAAAGAAAAATAAGGGGTCACACTGTTGTCTTTGTCAAATAAAATATAAGGGGTAACACTGTCGTATTTTATTGGTCGTCATGAAAAAAAACATATTTGAAAATCATGGGAAAAAGACATAAGGGGTAATGCTGTTGTTTTTTATTGGTCGTCATGAAAAAAAACATATTTGAAAATCATGGGAAAAAGACATAAGGGGTAATGCTGTTGTTTTTTATTGGTCGTCATGAAAAAAAAATAAGGGGTCACTGTTGTCTTTGTCAAATAAAATATATCACTGTCGTTTTTTATCGGTCGTCATGAAAAAAAACATAAGGGGTAACACTGTTGTTTTTTATTGGTCGTCATGAAAAAAAATAAGGGGTCACACTGTTGTCTTTGTCAAATAAAATATAAGGGGTAACACTGTCGTATTTTATTGGTCGTCATGAAAAAAACCATATTTGAAAATAAATAAATAATTGTCCTTGTCAAATAAAACATAAGGGGTAACACTGTTGCTTTTCATCAGTCATCATGGAAAAAAAACATAAGGGGTAACACTGTAGTTTTTTATCAAATGAAACGTAAAGGGAAAACACTGTATAGAATAGAATAGAAACACACGCACGCACGCACACACACACACACACACACACACACACACACACACACACACACACACACACACACACACACACACACACACACACACACACACACACACACACACACACACACACACACACACACACACACACCAATCAGATGGATCCGACCGGGATTTCCGTTGCGATGGGTTTCCTCCATCAGGGACTTATACAATAAACAAATTATGTAAAACAAAACCCCTCTTTCATTTTAAAATAATAGTATGCAAATATGTTGAATAGGCCTCCATCTTTGTTATACTTTTAAAATGTTCCTATATAGCCTATTTTATAGCACCTTGATTCCCCCGGCACCTATGCCAGGATCCTGTTTGTTGATTTCAGCTCGGCATTTAACACCATCGCCCCAGCTCTCCACCAAGACAAGCTAACACAGCTGAACGTGCCTGAGCCCACCTGCAGGTGGATCACTGACTTCCTGTCAGACAGGAAGCAGCGAGTGAGGCTGGGCAAGCTTGTCTCGGAGCCTCGGACCATCAGCACTGGAGCCCCCCAAGGCTGTGTGTTCTCTCCTTTACTTTTCCCCCTCTACACCAACAACTGCACCTCCAGCCACCCCTCTGTCAAACTCATAAAATGTGCGGATGACACCACCCTCATTGGATTAATCTCAAATGGGGATGAGGCCGCCTACAGAAATGAAGTCGACAGCCTGGCTTTCTGGTGCAGCCAGAACCACCTGGAGCTGAACGCTTTAAAAACTGTGGAGATGGTAGCAGATTTCAGGAGGAGCCCAGCCCCAACCATCCCCCTCATCATGTGTGACTCCCCAGTTAACATGGTGGAGTCTTTCAGATTCCTGGGAACAGTCATGGCACAAGACCTAAGGTGGGCGGAGAACATCACCTCCAAAATCAAGAAGGCCCAGCAGAGGATGTTCTTCCTTCGACAGCGAAAGAGATTCAACATGCCGAAGAAAGTGATGGTGGAATTCTACACAGCCATCATTGAATCCATCCTCACCTCTTCTATAACCATCTGGTTCGCTGCCTCTACTGCAAAGGATAAAAGCCGACTGCAGCGGATCATTCGGTCAGCCGAGAAGGTAATCGGCTGTGACCTGCCGTCTCTTCTGGACCTGTTTCACGGACCAGCAAGAGAGCAGGGAAGATCATCGCTGATCCTTCTCATCCCGGTCACCACCTATTTCTGTGTCTCCCATCCGGCAGAAGGTTCCGGGCTATTAAGACCAAAACCTCTCGCCACTTGAACAGTTTTTTCACCACGGCAGTTGGGCTCACAAACAAGCCCCCTGCATCACAATGACTCTGGGTTTACGTACTCAAACTAACTTGCCCTTCTATGCCCAATTATTTATTATTATTTATTGTTATCTTAAAAAACATTTGTCCTTTGTTCTTGTTTATGCTTTTTTGTTGTTATGTTATGTCTCATGTCTTATGCACCAACCACACCAAGTCAATTTCCTGTATGTGTGAATATACTTGGCCATTAAAAAGAATTCTGATTCTGATTACATACTGATATTTTAAAACAGGAATGCGAAATGCGAAATGCATCATGGGATATTTAACAGTCCCAAGTCCACACCATGGACATATTGGGCTAGCGGCTAGCCCCACCAGGAAGAAAAATAATCTCCGTTGACTTCAACAGAGAAACACTCTGAGAATGCGCATTTCAAAGTTTCCAGTCCAATACACATTGCATTGGGCTGGTGGGGCTAGAGCCCCTCTTGCACCTCCCGACGAACTCAGCCTTTCTGGGGAGATTATTTTTTAAATATATATATATATAAAAAAATATATATTATATTTTTTATATATATTTTTTTTTTCATTTTCTTTTTCTTTTTCTTTTTTCTTGTGAGAGTAGCGACTTACCCCTAATGACCAGTCGCCACTGGTCATTCTGACCGGGGACATTTAGAATTGTCGGTCCTCCTCATTTTTTTTTTTGGTCCTCCTCAACGGAAACTCTGCTATAAACACCGAACCCCTTCTTCTTCGCACGGCTGTCCACTTCCGGAACATTCGCTAGTTCGATTTTCTCAAACAGCAGTTTCAAGTACGGGTAGCATAGAACTAACGTTAGCCAAGTGGGGGCTCCATGATTGCTAAATCTAACAAGAGAGGTAAAATTGCCATTAAGGAAGGCTTCGCAGTATGCCTTGCGAAACCCAGTATGCCTTTCGAAACACCTCGTGTGATTGGTCGATGAAACGCTAGCAGGAACGCCTAAAGGGCGTTCTTGTGTCATGACGGAAACGCCCAAGCCTGCAGCTGGACCCTTCTCGGCCCATCTGGTACACGTCATTGAGACGCTTCCATAATTGAGTCCCCTCCATAGTAAATGGTCTCGTCTGATTTAGAGCCCTTGCAAAGTAGTTGCAAAGTACTAAAATTTTTGCATATTCGTGTGCTTCTCTTTTACAAACAACCCATCGCAATTGTGCATGATAGCTCCGGTTTCTTACCATAGCCACAACCGAAAATGTATGAATTGGTATCGGAAGGAAGGAGAAGGAAATTAACGAAGAAGAGGGTGGCCGTTGCCCGATTGTTGTACTTTGCAGAATTTAATTACAACCATATTCCTATAAAGCCCTCCTAGCTTAAAACCATAGAAAACAACCTGCAGCCTACAATGGGCAGTATAAACGGCAGTGCTGTATAAAGTGGCAAGGCACAGGCCTACTTGAGTAAAATAACCCATTTGTTATAAATTGAGTTATTTGAAAGTGAATCACGTAGACGTTTATCTTCTAGTACATAGGTAAACATTGGCAGTAGTATGGTCAAGGGTCATCGTCTGCAGTAGTCATCCACTAGCGGCACTAGTGGGTGAGTTGTTCATACTGCTGCTGTTGCTGAAGCATCTGGTGAAAATTACAGCAAATATAATTTAATATTATGTGCCTCAATTTGTGAGTGAGATTGGCAAATGTTTGCATCCATATATTTTTTTTCTGAATTTATTTTGTAGCGAGTTGCGATGAATCCACTTCAATTGTATTGGAGTAGGCCTACAAGTAGACTTTATTTTTGTAGTCTGGTAAATGGGCAAGTTGACCGAAATATAAGAACTAAAGGTACTCCAGAAAAAAACGGATGACTTCATTGATCCTATTGGAAATTAATTGTTTTAAGTTGCTCAGTTCAAGCCAGAAACAAGTAAACATAAAATACAGCTCATGCATTGTATATTCATAGATAACATAGGCCTATAGATCTAACCAACAGCAGAATGTCATAAAACATGCTTGTACAATTAACTATAACTGAAGCTAAGGTAAATTATGTTAGCGTCTTGCAGGTACTAAATTGCAGGAATATTGCGCAGGTCACCTGGATAGGATAAATAGTAGAATGACTTAGTTTAAGTGACTGAATTAAATTGAAAATAGACTACAGAGTTCAAAGTGACTCCCTCAGTAGTGAGAGGTGTTAAAGAGTGATGGCCACAAGCATGTTTTTGGGGAAGCATTACACCATCTTCAATGGAACAGGGCTGTCTACACAGACCTTGATGTAGTCCGTGACGCCGTCTGGGAGACCATCAAGACTACCCTCCTGGCTCGCACAGTGCCTCCCAGTCAGTGGCCTCGTAGCAGTACTGGATCAACTCAAGCACCGTAACCAAGCATTCACTCGTTGTTACTTGTCTTTACACTGTTTAGCTGGAACAACCATCCTAGATCTGGGTGGACACTCCCATATTGGATGTCACTGTTCTTTGAATATAAATCTCAAAAACATTTTCCATACAATGGTGGTACGTTTGTAGTAGAGGTATGCTGTTCAGAGAGTGGATAATATCATTTGATTTGATCTTGATTTGATTTATTTATTGATGTGATCTATTTATTGCATTGATATGTTGAAATTCATCCTCTGCATTGAACCCATTTTGCTATAAGCAGTGGTAACAACTGGGAAGCACTATCTAGTAGTGCCCTATCTAGGCTATCTACAGCTGTATATTACAATAAGAGAATGTCAAGTGGACTTTCAATCAGCTCTTTAGAAAATAAAAATAAAATTATTGGTTTAATGTTTTCGCTTTTGTATTGTATTTCAATAATTAACCAATTTAGATCAAGATAATCGAATTAAAGAATATCTAACATTATGGAAAGTTATTGCTGGTGTTAACACCATGCTGCCTAGCTTTGCCCAGCATGGTAGGCCTATAACAAAGTGCCACGTTCACACCAAAAGCGACGGGTCGGCGCGGCTCCATCCTTCACAAATCACGTCCGCGACGGATTTGTGACTAGTAGGCCTACTCGCGCGTGTTCATTCGCCCTAATCCCGGACCAAGCAGTCCTACTATTTTATAGCAGAATTTATGGGAGATTTATTGGTTTCATATTGGACAACTTTTTTTTGTTTGTTTAACTTTATTACGATTTTTTTCTTAGGCGTATGGTTAGGCTACATCTTAAACGTGTCCTTTATTTAATGTATAAAGCAAGATAACATTAGCATATCGATTATCTTACATGTGGCGTAGTTGAAGTGACCAACAATTAAGAAAAATGGCGCCTGATGTGAGCCAGCTGAGCAGGGATAGCGCTGCCGCCGATGACTGAAGCCCCGCGCCGAGCGAGATGCAGCGGCCACAACATCCACAACACCGCGGCACCCCAAGTCCCACATCTCAGCGGGGCTAAAAGCCATGTGATGGCAATCCGCGGACGGTCTGCGGCGGAGGTTTCCAAAGAGCAAGGCAAATCGATGTCAGGGGACATGCTCACGTTTATTTGTTTTTGACCTTCTCATCATCACCAGCATAAGATGTCATCGCTTAGAAAGGTAAACAAACCAAAAAGGTGTGCTTGCTCTACTCTGTATGATCATACATTTTTAGCTAGATGATTATTGTTGAAATGGCAAATATAAGACACATATGTGTCATGGGGTGTTTAAAAATGTGCTTAACTGAGATTGGTAAAGGGTTCTATGTGTGGGCTGAGTCGAATTCACTTGGGAGTCTTTTATAACTTGTGCAAATCCTGAATGAGTCATTGAGCAATATGCAGCAGGCACACGAGCCCGAGCGCCGTGAAGGTGTGTAAATAGAGGTGCACGCGCCTTCCACGGTTACAGAAATTCTGGCAGAGAAGCCAGAATCGGACACATCTTCTGCACGAATTGGCGTCAGATTCCTGGGAACAGTCATGGCAGAATCAGAATCAGAAATCAGAATCAGAAACTTACGTTTCTGATTTCTGTCCGAATAGAGTATATAATGTTGCTCTCAGGTCCTTCAAACAAACAATATGCATGCCTGTGTAGTGACTCAGCCTTCCTCTGTTTCTTGTATATCGTCATCTATCTTTTCATCTGTCACAGGTGTTGCCATGGTTACTACAGACTCAATGCTGTATTTTTTTTGAGAAGGACTCAGGTAAGAGTGTGCGTGTGTACGTGTGTGCGTGTGTGTGTGAGAGAGAGTGATTCATTGAATGCTTGAATGCTATCTTTGCTGTTTCAAGATTATATAGTAGTTAATGGCTTACTGCAACTATTTGCTGGAAGACATACCATTGTTTTGATTCCCACTGGGACCAGCCTGGCTAAGAAAAATATGAATCCTCTCTCAAACAAACGAGGAATGCACTCCTTAAATGGCATATATATATTTTTTTATCAATAATAATAATAATATTATTATAATTATTTTCACTGTTAATAATATAATAAATATTATTACCTTGTTGTCTCATTACATTTCTTTTTCACCCTACTATCAAACCGTGACCATAGTGCAGGCCTAATTAAAGTCGTATTAGCAGTTTCGTCCCAAATCCCCATCAGGGAATACTAAAGTTCATCTTGCCTAATCTTTTATTGATCACTTATTGGTCACTCATTAATGCACATGCACTGCTGCAGCGATTCATTCCTAAGAGCTCTATTTTCCCAGAGTTTGCTGTGGCCCCTTGAGTGACTATGTTTTTGATTCCCAGCGTGTCCTCTATCTCTTCAGTGTGGCTGCTGGCGTTCTGCTCCGTATGAGAGAAACACACATGCAGTATGCCTGCTTCTGGAGAGGAACGTAGCGCTGTTAATGAGCTGACAGTCGGTGTTTTCTTTCTAGCCGGGCTGCGTACAGATCCAGAGATGATCTAGTGTGTTCATCATCGGCAGGGCGACACACAGCCACCAGAATGGGCTTTGTCAGCAGCAGTGCCGTGCTTCCCGGTGAATAGAAAGTTGATGCAGGTGACATCCGTGTGCGTTTGATTGCGTGCAACCAGAAGTCTTTTGAAGAGTTTTCCTCTGCCCCCCCATTCAGAACTCTGTCTTGATCATGTCCGACTCATCAGTTTCTCAAGGTTGAAGCAGAGCGTTAGAAACTGTCAGTACAGACCAGCAAATGTTTGCATTCATCTGCATTGAAAAACAGCTCCATGAGCAACATTGCCATATGTTTCTCCTGTGAAGTTAGATTTGGGCTTTCCTTGATGCATATCGAATCAGTTGTTATATAACTGCATTTCTATTCATTTGAGCCCGCCCAATGTTTTATTTTCCTATTCCACTACCGTTTTGCCAACACTAGATGGTGCTGTCTTTGAGCATATGATGGGATGCTTGTGCCACAGCCAAATTTAATACACTAGTGCATTGGAAATCTTGGAAACTCTTGACTTCCTTATGTCTGCTACTGAAGAGTTCTGGCAGAGAACATGTATACCCATCACTTGGGCATTAAGATCACACTGTATTTATTTATTGTGCCAGGACTCCAACAGAGTTATAGCGTAAGCAATTCTTTCAACTAGTTCTTTATCTTGAAATAACTAGAAGTATATTAGTAGTCAGGAGGAATACTGGACTATTTTGTCAATGAAAGAGTAACCAAACCAGATGAAACCTGTGGAGCAGCGTGGTGGTGAGGGTTAACCTTATATTATGGAAAATTATAACATTGTAGAGGTTGGAATGGTAGGAAGTCTGTTATAGTGATAATACAATACAGCAGTCTTTGTTTGCTTCTAGTGTCTCTCACTCAGAGAGGAATGTAATAATGATATAGTAATTAATTGCAGCTTTGCAATGGATCCCTTTCAATAGCGCCTCCCAGTCGTTCATAAGCAGAAGTGACTCACGATGAACACCCTTCCACTGAGTGCAACACTTCCAAAAGACCGCATGGACCTGAACTATTATTCTGTCCTCGTCTAACCCCTGCTTTCCTTCTTCGTGCATTTGCATTTGCTTGAGCTGATATGCCTTCTTCTAGCGTTCTATCCGCATCCTCAGAATACCAATGAGAGCTACATTAAGCCCAGATCGATATGACCTCTTCCAAATTTGTATTTACTTGATTGTCTCTCAGACTAAAAAGAAGGGAAGAGGGGATTCTTGTTTTCTTTGGGCTGTCTTTGTGTTTTAAGTTACATGGTCTGTGGACTTTTGGGCCCATTGTTATATTTAGCTGATCAAAATGTTTGTTATGTGCATGGTAGTGTTGCACGGTATACCGATACTACAAAAGTATCACGATACCCTCAAGCAAAAAACGATACGATACGCTCATTTTTTAGTATCGATACTAGACTTTCAACGAAAGGACTTGCACATACACAGGCAGCATCAACTCTCAGTCATACTCCTTGCACGCAGAGGCTGGTCAGTGGGCATGCCCCTCAGCTCGCACTCAGCCACAGCAGCAGCAGGCCGTTCACTGAGCAAGTGAGAGTGAGGCCCTGTCCACACTACCCCGGGTAAATATAAAAACGCACTTTCGCAATGAAAACGATCTTCGTCCGCACTATCGTTTTCACATCGTTTTCGGAATGTTTTGCATCCACGTTCCACACTGAAATGATTTTGATAAACAGTCGTTATCATGGTAACGCGACTCCCGCCACGCCTCTCTGTTTAGATTACAGGCGAGCGATCAGCCGATAGTTGCAGTTGATCAGCTGGCTAATCATTTTCACTCACAAGTAAAAATATTGCTCAAACCGAAAGTCTGAAAGTTTTTTTTGAAGTACAGTTTGAACTGGCGTCTTTGCGTTTTTTTCCCATGGCTTAAGCACAGCAAGTACAGCACTCGCCTTCGGCGTTGGACTAACGAATATGATTGAGACAATTTGTCAATTGTAACTGGAGATACAAAAGTACATTGTACAGAGAAATCTTAATTTCCATTTAACCTGCCATTTTTTGATGAGCCTCCCGGTCTCAAGCGCAAGCTTGTGGCAGCGTCATGGCAGCGTCATGGCAACCAAATGTCATAGTTTCTGAAAGCCTCAGTCTTCTATTTCTGACCCGATTCGATTTCTAATCGGAATAGATCTATTCCGATTAGAAATCTAATCGGATCAGAAGTGTCAATAGCCGCGTTTACATGGACACTTCTGATCCGTTATATACAATAACCCCATATTTCACTTCTCTCGTCTTTTTTTTTCACAAGCCGAGGACTGTAGGCAAGCTTTTCTGAACCTGTCGCCATCTCGTTGCCTTGCCCTGTCCACATTAACCCGGGTAAATCTACAAATGCATAAATATTTATCTGTTTAGCCCTTCCGTCCACACTAAAACTGTGAATTCGAACACTGAAAACTATCCGATCTATATTCCTATCATGCAAATCCGAATGTACTGTATATATGGCAATTACACAAGTGGTAAGCGTACGTCCGAATGTCTCTGACGTAAAACCGCTATGTTGGTCTGGACTTATATGATATGTGTAAGGGATAATGCTGTACAGAACGCCGGTCATTATCGGGAAAATAAGCCCTGACAGGGCGAACCGGATCCCGACGCGAAGCGGAGGTGTCTTGCTTTGCCCTGAAGAGTACTATTTTCGATAATGACCGGCGACGTCCTATACATTATCCCGCTTATTACACGGCTCCTTGCCAAAACAAAACAATATCTTCACAGAGTGTGTCTTTTTACAATTACCATTCGTAGTGTTGATCAGCAGAGAAATAATCCCGCCAAAGACGTTGCGGAGTCATAAGAAAGACGTGAATCCGGCAAATATCCACTTCACTTGACATCGGTCTAGTTCGGTGTGCATAAAAGTACAGACGGACCAATTAAGAACTACTGCAGCTGCTGATGCCACCTCAAGTTAAAAAGTAGCCGCACCCACCCCAAACAAATCGGAATAAGTTTATTCATGTCGATTATAGCGGACTAAACTACCTCTTCTATTCCGCATGGAATTCTATTCCGATCAGAGAATTGTATTCCGATTGAGGCGTTTTATATATATTAATATGCCTCGATCGGAATACAATTCTCTGATCAGTAGAAAAATTTATTAACGTAATTTTCTCAAAAGCAGCAAAGGACCAAGCTGCTGAAAGTTAAACCATAGTGAGACCGAGCTGGACCATTATTCATCTCTTTTCCAGATATTTTAGGTTTTCACCGTGGTATCAGTTCATCATCGAGTATCGAGGAATTTTCGGGCAGGTATCGTATCAAAGTCATAATTTTGGTATCGTGCAACACTAGTGCATGGGCAACCATCAATATTCAAGATACTATTACTACCAGCACATTACAATACTAATACTAGGGTTAGCTATTATTAGGATTAGCTTTAGAGAAGTCTTCAAACCAACAGTATTACTGAGCTACAGTTTATTACTAGCATAGTGAAACCTCATAGACAGTGGTGAACTTCAATGAGACTTCAACAGTCTAATCGTTACATTCAATATTTTAGCTGCTCTTATATGGAATTGGAAGTAAGATATGGGATTTCTGAGTGAAGTGCAGAAGAAAGCACATTTTATATTGACTTTTAATTGAAGTTAAATGTTTTTTGTCTCTTAATCGCCTGGTGTTTTGACAGGTTTCTCCTTTCCCATACTCGAGCGACTTCATTTGGTATACTCTTTATGTAATTCAATTCTGTGAAATTGGAGTGAAAAATGCCACCAAAACTAAACACTAAACTGTGCTTCAGTCGATGACCTGAGAGATGTGTGTGAACGGTGCAGTGTGAATGAACTGGGATGCCCTCTGAAGCCCCCCCCCCCCCCCCGCTCCCAGGTTACCTCACGTCATGGCAGCGAGGGCACGGAGGTGGGCCACGTTGATGTTTCATCTTGCTTATCCCTGAGACACACACACACACACACACACACACACACACACACACACACACACACACACACACACAGGCCACTACCCAGTGGAGCACCGCAAACATCAGTGGGAGATAAATGACATCAAGCAGAGCAACTCCATCGATGACTGGACTGGGTGATCTGAACCAGTCACAGATATTGAGAGAAAGTGTTAAGACAGGGACGGCTGGACGACGAGCGCGCGCGCGCGCGCGAGAGAGAGAGAGAGAGAGTGAGAGAGAGAGAGAGAGAGAGAGAGAGAGAGAGAGAGAGAGAGAGAGAGAGATGAGAGAGAGAGAGAGAGAGAGAGAGAGAGAGAGAGAGAGAGAGAGAGAGAGAGAGAGAGAGAGAGAGAGAGAGAGAGAGAGAGAGAGAGACGCGAGCACACGGATTCCTGCAGAATCCTGAATCAGCAGAAGAAAGGAGTGCGGCTCCAGGTTTTGCGCTGAGCCGCCGGGGAGCTTGGTGGAAGATGCAGCTCGCTGCGCCGCTGCCACACACTGCTGCAGTGGAGGAGTAGATGCGGAGCGCAGCACCGCTCCAGGTGATCCACCGCACCAGCCTAGCCTCTCCTTCTCCTCCTCCTCCTCCTCCTCCTCCTCCTCCTCCTCCTCCTCGTTCTTCTGAGGGCTGGGAAGGAGAGAGAGGAAAGATAAGGCGAGAAGGAAGGACGGAAGGAAACAGGAGGGGGGGAAAAAAAAACAGCAAGGACGGAACAGAGGAAAGAGCAAGAGGGGAAAGAAAAAAACACTCCGGAGGAGCCGACCTGGGTTTTATTTTTTTGTTTTTATTTTTCCTCTTCGTTTTTTTTTTTTCCTACGTTAAATTCCTCCTCCGTTCCTCTCAGATGTGAGAACACCTTTGGTTCCGCGCGAGTGTGTGTCTGTGTGTGTGCCTGTGTGTTAGCGTGTGAGGGAGAGAGATATGTGACCGTGAGCGTCTCTCTCGTCATCGTGTGAAGGAAGCACCATCGCTTATGTGCTCCAATGTCTCTGGAACATAGACCCGCCGGCAGGTAAGGATGTCTGCCATAGCGTCGTGAAGATACCTTCAGTGAGATTCTGTTTCATTCATTTTTCTTTGGGCATTTCTCTTGTCATCGCCATTGCCTTTCCTGTGTGTGTGTGTGTGTTGTGTGTGTGTGTGTGTGTGTGTGGTGTGTGTGTGTGTGTGTGTGTGTGTGTGTGTGTGTGTGTGTGTGTGTGTGTGTGTGTGTGTGTGTGTGTGTGTGTGAGGATTGTAACAGGTAGATAGGAAGTTGCTGCTGCTAGAGCAGCTTAGGTGATTGGTATTCCGCCCGGCGAGTGAGCCACAACAGGCGTTTTGGAGACAGAGAGCAGTGATCGATGCACCTCTGTTAAGGAGGCGTGAAGCACATCTGTGCTCCTCAGTCAAAGTGGACAGTGCAGGTGTGTGTGTGTGTGTGTGGTGCACATGTGTTCATGCATGTAATCTATCGCATGGTGGGAGGAACGGCTCCTTAGCGCTGTCCTGGATGGGTAACGGGGAAGGGTGGGGGGGGGGGGGGGGGTTCATCCTGCCGATGTGACTAACAATTCTGAATTCCGAGCATCTGTGTGAACAGCAGAATCCGAGCCTTTTCCACACGCAATGTCCATATAATCCAATGTCTCTCCGTGCGTCTGTCTGTCTGTCTACCTATCCATCCATCCATCATTCTATCTATCTATCCATCTTTACGCCTTTTGAATTATCGGTCTCTCTATCTATCTATGTATCTATTATCTCTCTATCTATATATGGGTTTCCTCCTGTCTCTTGTATGGTAAATGATATTCCTCAGCAACCTGTAAGAGGAGATGGAATATGAGCCATCGTAAGAGAAGCAGTGATATATGCTGATGGTGGTGGTGGTGGTGGTGGTGGTGGTGGGGGGTGGGTGGGGGGGGTGTGGTGGGGGGGGGGGGGGGGGGGGGGTGGTTCAGTCCAGAACGCTCCCCCGTCTCTGTTTCGGTTTGTGAGACCTGTTGGCCCGGGAACGGTGCCTCACATGCAACTACTCTGCGTCTGCGGTTGACGTGTTGAGCTGGGTGCCATGCGTCGGCCGTTCCTATAGGAACCGTGCATGCTGCAGCTGTCAACGCCGCCTGCATTGAAGCCCTGCTGGCCGTGTGTGTGTGTGGGGGGGGGGGTATGTCTCCTATGGGCCAGTGTGTGTAGGGGTGTCTACTTTGTGTGTCTGGTGGTGAAGGAGTTTTGGTGGGGGGTGTGTGTGTTTGGGGCCGGGTGCTTTTGTTACTGTAATGATTCAGTTGTGTGTGTGTGGGGTTATGTCTTTGTATTTAGTTTGGCTTGTCATAACTGTATACAGTCTTGCTGTATGCATCTGACTCTATGTGCATGTGCATGTGCATGCATGAATACCGTTTACAAGTTACCAGTGGGCTGGTTCATATTGTTATATTGTTGATCCATATTGATTCATCTTTGTTGTTGAACATTGGCTACATGATTTCCATCATGGTGGCAAAACATACATGCACACAAATACAAGTTGGGTAGTGCTCTTGTCACATTCAGAATATCTAAATGTATATATATATACATGTATATTAGCATTGTACAACGTTTGATATGAGGCTAATATGCATGCATATATATGCATCTATATATTCTTAATGTTTCAGAGGGTGATCACCCAGACATACCCACACCGACACACGCCATTGGTCATCCCTGATGGACAATAAGAATGGAAAATGCAGAAGGGGGTTTTCAGAGAGAGAGAGAGACGCATTTGAGGCAGGAGAGAGAGAGGCACGCTTGACAATCACTTGTGATTTGAAGGCTACTAGCTAAAGTACTATTATTGTGTTATTATATATATCTGTTCTGTTCTAATAGCAAGCCTAAACACAATCATATATTTATATCTATATGAAAAATGTGTAGGCGCAGAAGATCGTATAGTTCTGTTCCTGAAATATTGGCATATCACAAAACACCTCCAAAATATGTACTGTAAATAGCCAACATATACTGTACATAGTTCACACACACCCACACATTCTCTCACTCACTCACGGACACACACACACACACACACACACACACACACACACACACACACACACACACACACACACACACACACACACACACACACACACACACACAGAGAAACACATGCACACACACAAACACACATGCATGGAAACCAGCGCTCTCAAAGGACAACACATTAAACCAGCGCTCTCAAAGGACAACACATTGGCGTTAATTAGCCTCCTAATCTCTTTACATAATGAGGATAATTTTATAGCCAACAATTTTGTTAACACAACGAGGGCAGGTTACCAATGAATAATAAACACCTAGCTGATTCCACTATGATTGATATTATTTCCTTAGCAATGCATCTGATCCATTCCTACTATTTCAACCACACCTCATCGGCCAACATGTGGTCAGGGGAGGGCGACAAGGTAAGTGTACAAGACGAGAATGAGCAGGCTGAAGAACACGGCTTCCGTCGGTCTCCCTCCATTGCACTGGTGCATGGTACAATGCAGCGTATGTCATAGTGAGCCAGGGGTGTGTGGGTGTTTTGAGTGAGCGAGAGAGAGGGTTGAATATGAGATATGTTTGACTGGAGAGAGAAGCTAGGCCGTTACATCCACGCACTGGACTATGTTGGCGTAGATGCTGCATAGTGCAGTTCAGCTAAGGTGCTCGGGGTACACGCACACACGGGCACACACGCACGGCGCACATATACACAAACACAGTACACACAATGTGTGTCTTGGTCAGTTTTCCACTCAAAGTCTTGTGACATTGATGAGCGAGGAGAAGGTGAGGGTTGGAAACCACTACAGTGTCTGTGGACAGCTGTTGGAGGCTCATACAGCATATATCTTCAAGCTGTGGGAACTCTTTTTGAGCATCCCCCATTAGTTCCCTTCGCTGTCCTTAAATAATTCGCACTGAAGCCCCATTTTAGGAATGTGATCTGTAAGATCATTAAACATCTTTCTCTGTCTTTTGAAATTGAGGGGCAACCCTTCCACATCTTCCTGAGTTCCCAGTGTCCCTGACGAAGCATACTTTTTGGGGGACCCCCATGATGAGACGTCGGCCGCTCGGATGCCTTGAGTCTATTACCCAATACGAGAGGACCAAACGGGGGGGGAAGGGGGAAACCCTGTAGAACGACAAAGACTACATGATCATCTCTGAGATGGAGGGGGGATAATTGGAGTTCACCTGACTTGTAGGATCCTGAGGAAACCCTGAGTCTCCCTCAGGTGAAGCGTGTGCGTGTCTGGGTGCGTGTGCATGTGTCTGTGCGACTGTACGTGCGAGCCCGTGTGTGTGACTGTGTGAAATCGTACAAAAGACGGTCCTCTTTTTTTTTTACAAAGCCAAAGAGATTTAGCTGTAAATATGAATCCATGCTGCTGCACGGTGTGTGGTGATGTGCTCAGGCTTCCTTAATGAGGACTAGATTCATCCTCGACTCTGTGACAGTATGCCGAGCAGGATATGCTGCTCTGAAGCCTGTTTCCATGGAGATGTCGGGGAGCTGTAGCTATCCCCCCCCCCCCCCCCCCCCCCCAAAACCCCCACCCTTCTGCTGTACATTCCACCATGGCACCACTGGTGCTTCATAGGATGGATCTGGGCCAGCAGTTGTACACAAGTGTGTGTGTCTGTGTGCGTACGTATGTGCTGTGTGTTCTGCTCAGTCCGGTGGGCGTGCTTGTGGTTCCTCGCGGTGGTTACAGTGCTACCTGTGATTCTCTCGCCTTTCAATAAGGAAGGAAACAGATCCGCGCGCGTCTGAGTGTGCTTTCGCGTGCGTCCGGGTAATCATGTTAAGAAAGCGCATACTCAATGCGTGCGGGCGTGCGAGCAGGAAGAGAAGAGATCAAGAGAGAATGAGAGAGAGAATGAGAGAGAGAGAGAGAGAGAGAGAGAGAGTGAGAGTGAGAGAGTGCGAGCGAGTGAGGATGAGGTGTCACGATCTGACGCTGTTTATGCAGTTAATAGCGCTCCGTCTCCTGTGTGTGCATAGCGCCTAATTGCCCAGACTTGAACCAATGCAAGGCTGAATCCTGGTGTGACCCATTGTACGCCGTCCTCCCCATGTCTCCCAAAGGCTGACAAATGATACCTGAGTGAGAGATGGAAAGAGATGGTGTGAGAGAGAGGGAGAGGGAGAGAGCGGGGAGATACTGCCTCCAGCAGAGAGAGAGAG